>NC_053431.1:1856189-1994653 GCF_007990345.1 Gossypium hirsutum
AGAGGGATGGGGTTTCTCTCGCTTTTGGCATAGTGGGCCCCCAACGGGAGGCCCGTACGACGGGCTATTAGCTTAGTGGTAGAGCGCGCCCCTGATAATTGCATCATTGTGCCTGGGCTGTGAGGGCTCTCAGCCACATGGATAGTTCAATGTGCTCATTAGCGCCTGACCCTGAGATGTGGATCATCCAAGGCACATTAGCATGGCGTACTTCTCCTGTTCGAACTGGGGTTTGAAACCAAACTTCTCCTCAGGAGATTACTGCAAAATATGATGGATAATAAAGGGATTGGGATTCTTTTAAAGGCGAAGAGGCTGATAGAGGAAAAATATGCGCCTCTGGCAATCAATCGTCAGGTTTCCCGTATAAAGCCGACCGACCGTTAATAATTTATTACGACGCGAAGAAGGAGCCGGTGAAACCAAAAGTGATAATCGAAGTACCATCTTCTTTCCCTTATAAGGACGATAAAATAGTACCATAAAAGTACGATGTCAACATCGTCACACCTGAAGGTGAAAAGCCCGAAGCCGCAACCGAAAATGTTGGAGAAGTAGGTCATTTTACCCGCAATGGGAGGTGTTATTCTAAAGAAGTCGAGTCGGCAAAGAAAAATAGTGACTTGAAACAGAAAGGAAAAGCACCGATAAACGTGACCGAAGATGAGCAGGAAACTCCACCCGTGTAAGAAACTAAAAAGCCTGTGGATGAGAAGGAAGCACAGAGTTTTTGAAATTTATCAAGCACAGTGAATACAATATGGTGGAATAATTGAATAAGCAACCAGCACGAATCTCGATTTTATCTCTACTGTTAAATTTAGAGCTACACCAGAACGCTTTGCTGAAGCTGTTAAATTAAGCTTATGTAGCAAACAACATATCTGTTGAGAAGCTTGATAGGTAGGTGAATAATCTGAACGCTGACAATTTCATCTCTTTTAGTGATGATGAGATACCGCCAAATGGTAGAAGCTCAGTGAAAGCACTGCATATTACGACCCGCTGCAAGGGATACATAATACCGAACGTGCTCATCGATAACGGGTCGGCACTCAATGTCATACCTTTGGCCACGCTTTCCAGGATTCCTATGGATCTGTTTTATCTAAGACCTTGTCATTCCACAGTAAGAGCATTCGATGGGACAAGACGAGAAGTCATGGGAAAGATTGAGAACCCTCTGGAAGTGGGCCCTTATATATACGATGTTGATTTTCAAGTCATGGACATTACACCATCATACAATTGCCTCTTGGGAAGACCTTGGATCTATTCCGCTGGAGCAGTCCCGTCATCCCTCCACCAAAAAATGAAATTTATCATGGATGGCTGTTTGGTCACAGTCGAGGGTGAAAAAGACATTGTCACATCTATCTCTGTTGATGCGCCGTACCTTGAAGTAAGCAAAGACGCAATGGAATGTTCCTTCCGATCTCTCAAATTTGTCAACGCCACATTTATACCCAAGGGAAATAGAATTCCCGTGCCTAAGCTGTTAAGAAATACCAGGATGGGAATCAAGCTGACTGTAGGAAGGGGAGCTCGAGCGAGAAAAGGTTTAGAGAGATATCTGTAAGGAATAGTCAGGGCTCTAAAGTCAGTGCACCACAAAGCCCGATACGGTTTAGGGTTCCAGCCGGACATACTTAAAAGAAGAAAATAATGGAAGAAAGATCAAGAAAGAAGGATCGCAAGAACCTTAGGCCGAGAAATAGAATGGGAGCCCATAACATACCCTCCTTTGTCAAAAACATTTACATCTGCAGGAATGATATACCCCGGACAAGATAATCCACGAAGTACGCTGTTATTAATTGAAAGGGGTCTTCAAAATGTCAGTATAAATGTCATTGACAAAGAAAGTGAAGTAGTTAAAGATGTTTCAACGATACGCCTTTGTCCTCCTGGATTCGTTTTGAATAAGCTGTGGATCTCATTGTAGTTTCTAAGTCTTCTCCAGAGTAATGCTCAATGTTAACACTCTTCTTTTTGTGTACCCCTAAATAATAGAGGATTTCTTTTGTAAGAGCTTATGATTTGCTCTTTATCATTTAAATGAACATTAATGAATATGCATTTTGTCATGGTCTTTTCATTATCATTGCATATATCTCACAACATGCCATTATGCTTGTTGGTCCCAATACTTTGATGCTCCTCTATAGTTTTCTTTTCCATTCAACATTTAGGTACTCAGATATCAACGATATGAACAAACCCGTTACAAATCTTGAAATCGATTTCAAGAAAGCTATTTGTTTAGGAGAGTTCGAAGCTGAGGAAAATGTTAAAGACTATGTCTCATCTCCTGACTTACTAAGAATGGTAGAACAAGAAAATAACCAGATTCTACCTCATCAAGAATCTGTCAAGATAGTAGACTTGGGATATGAAGAAAAGAGGCAAGAAGTGAAGATTGGGACCTCCATTTCAGATAACAACAAACATGATTTGATCACTTTGCTTCATGAGTACAAAGATGTATTTGCATAGTCGTATCAGGATATGCCAGGATTGGATGAGGACGTAGTAGTTCATAGACTTCCACTGAAACCAGAATGCAAACCCATTCAACAGAAGATAAGACGAACGAGACCTGAAATGCTGTTAAAGATAAAAGAAGAAGTTAAGAAACAATTTGATTATGGCTTCCTACAAGTCTCCAAGTATCCACAATGGGTAGCTAACATAGCCCCGGTACCGAAGAAAGATGACAAGGTACGAATGTGTGTAGATTATCACGATTTGAATCGAGCAAGTCTTAAAAATAATTTTCCTTTGCCACACATTGATACATTGGTGGATAACACAGCCAAGCATTCATTGTTTTCGTTCATAGATGGATTCTCAGGTTATAATCAGATAAAGATGGCTCCGGAAGATATGGAGAAAACTACCTTCATAACAATATGAGGAACATTCTGCTACAAGGTGATGCCATTTGGGTTAAAGAATACTGGGGCAACATATCAGAGGGCTATGGTGACGTTATTCTATGCCATGATGCATAAAGAAATAGAGGTCTACGTCGACGATATGATTGCTAAATTCCGAAGGGAAGAAGAGCATGTAGTAAACCTCAAGAAGTTGTTTGAAAGACTGAGAAAGTTCCAACTGAAGCTCAATCCGGCCAAATGTACGTTTGGGGCTACCTCAGTAAAATTGCTAGGCTTTATCGTCAGCGAGAGAGGCATTGAAGTTGATCCAAAGAAGATAAAATCCATACAAGAACTACCACTTCCGCGTATGCAAAAAGAAGTCAGAGGATTTTTAGGGATGTTAAATTACATCGCTCGATTCATTGCTCAACTTACCAATCAGTGTGACCTAATTTTTCGACTTCTTCAAAAACATGATCCGGGAGAATGGAACGAGGAGTGCCAAGTGGCTTTTTACAAGATAAAATAGTATTTGTTTAGTCCTCCGGTGCTAGTACCGCCAACTCTAAGAAAACTGTTAATATTGTATCTGACTGTGTTCGAAAATTCAATTGGTTGCGTACTGGGCAACATGATGAGTCAGGGAAAAGAGAAAGGGCGATTTACTATCTCAGCAAAAAGTTCACAGAGTATGAGTCTAAGTACTCGTCCATTGAAAAATACTATTGCGCTCTGGTTTGGGTAGCTCGAAGACTCAGGCAATATATGTTATATTATATGACATGGCTAATTTCAAAGCTGGACTCAATAAAATACATGATAGAATCACCGGCACTCTCAGAAAGAATGGCACAATAGCAGATCCTCCTATCAGAATATGACATTGCCTATATAAGTCAGAAGTAAATAAAAGGGAGCACAATAGCTGATTTCTTAGCGGCTCGAACGACAGAGGAATATGAGCCCTTGAGGTTCGATTTCCCAGATGAAGACTTAATGTGCATCACAGAAGGGGAATCTGAGTCATCAAAAGAGAAGCCATGGAAAATGAGTTTTAATGGTGCATTAAATGCCTTGGGGCATGGAATTGGAGCAATCTTAGTATCACCAAACGAGAATCATTATCCGTTCACTGCAAGACTGAACTTTTTCTGTACCAATAACATAGCAGAATATCAGGCCTGTATCATGGGACTTGTGTAGCTATTGAACGAAACGTCAAAACTTTAGAGGTATATGGAGACTCAGCATTGGTGGTTCACCAAATCCTTGAAGATTGGAAAGTGAGGGATCCGAAATTGGTTAAATACAGTGATCTAATGGCAGAGCTGATTAAAGAATTTGAAGAAGTAACTTTTAATTATTTCCCACGAGAAGAAAACCAATTGGCTGATGCCCTGGCCACTTTGGCTTCAATGTTCAAAGCTAACAGAGAAACAGAAATAATGCCTCTTCAAATGAGCATATATGAAGTCCAGGCACATTGTTTCAGCATTGAAAAAGAGCTAGATGGACGGCCATGGTTCCATGATATCTTAGAATATGTCAAGAACCAAAAGTATCCCGAACAAGCAAATGAGAACGACAAAAGAACAATCAGAAGAATGACAGCGGGATTTGTTCTTGATGGGGACATCCTGTATAAAAGAGAAAAAAATCAAGTGCTCTTGAGATGTGTGGATGCTGTTGAAGCCAGAAAAATACTTGAAGATGTCCATAAGGGAATTTGTGAGACACATGCCAATGGTTTCACTATAGCCAGGAAGATTATGAGACTCGGTTACTACTGGTTGATGATGGAAAGCGGCTGCATTATTTTTGTAAGAAGATGCCACAGATGTTAAATTTATGGCGATAAGATTCATGTAGCCCCTTCCCCCCTTCATGTCATAACTTCTCCGTGGCCTTTTTCTATGTGGGGCATTGATGTTATAGGGCCAATTTCCCCAAAACCTTCTAATAGACGCTGGTTTATTTTTGTAGTTATTCATTACGTCACAAAACGGATAGAAGCCGCTTCGTTTGCCAATGTGACGAAGACTGCAGTTTGCAGGTTTTTGAAAAAGGAAATCATTTGTCGATATGGTTTGCCTGAAAGAATCATTTCAGATAACGCTTTGAATCTGAACAACAAGATGATGAAGGAAGTGTGTGAGCAATTTTAAATAAAGCATCATAACTCATCACCCTATCGCCCGAAAATGACCGGAGCTGTTGAAGCGGCCAACAAGAATATTAAGAAGATTATTGAGAAAATGACTGAGACATATAAAGACTGGCACGAGAAGCAACCATTTGCTTTGTATGCATATCGCACATCTGTGCGGACATCTACAGGAGTAATTCCTTTCTCTCTGGTTTATGGAATGGAAGCTGTGTTACCCATCGAAGTTGAGATCCCTTCTCTACGAGTCTTAATGGAGTCGAAATTAGAGGAAGTAGAATGGGTTCGAGCTCGATATGACCAGTTAAACCTCATCGAAGAAAAATGTTTAAAGGAAATTTGTCACGGACAAATGTACCAGAAGAGAATGATCACGGCCCATGATAAGAAAGTACGGCCAAGAGAATTCCACGAAGGAGAACTTGTGCTGAGAAAAATTCTCCCAAGACAAAAAGACTTTCGAGAAAAATGGGTACCAAACTGGGAAGGACCATACGTCGTAAAAAAGGCATTCTCGGGTGGAGCTTTGATTCTCACTGAGATGGATGGGAAGGAGTTACCTTCCAGTGAATTCAGATGCTGTGAAGAAATATTATGCCTAAAAAAAAGGGAATCAATGTGAAAACCCGAAAAAGGTATCTTGATTAACACAAAGAATTAGGATGAAAACCCGAAAGGGTGTTCTAATAAAGCAAACCTGGGCTTAAAGGTAAGGCAGTTGAATGGTGGGTCAAACAGCGACTACCGTATTTGAAGCATTTTTAGCAGCTTGAAATTTTCTACATAAGAAGCCATGCTCGAAAAGATTCTTGATTGAAGAACGTGAAAGAGTTCATGCGTTAAATATCTAGAGCATTTGTATTCGTTGAATACGATCCCTTTTCTCTTTATGATACTTTTTTTACTACCATTAGTTAACTTTCTTTGTTTGCTATATTTGAAATAAATAAATGTGAGGTATCCCTTTCGTTCCTACCTGACCATTTTCATGCATCTCATTATGTCGTTTATTTACATGATAAATAGTGAAATGACATACTCTAAACAAAAGAAATGTTAAGCATTACCCGGATAAGAATTTGATAAGTACAAGAGCCTCAAAGCAAGGACAAAGTTCAACCAAGGGGAAAAGAGTGATATTTGAGAAACGTAGATTACTCATGAAGCTTGAGGACGGGTACAGTGCCTAAAGAGAAAGTCAAGAGCCGAAGTAATGAATACAGACCATCACAAAAATCGTGACGAAAGAGGACATACGACAAACATGCCTGAGGCGCATAGTAAAATCATGTAGGCATAAAGGCATTTAAGACAAAATGTGCATATCATGATAACATCAAATATGACATATACAGGTACTCCAGTAGAGCAAGAGGATATGATGATAGCTGTACTGAATCAAAGGAAAAGACACCTAAGTTCCACCAGATGACATCTTTTGGTATTTTGATGTTTTTATTTCTGTTTTCAAAAAATCAACTCATATTGCGAGAGGTGAGTTGAGCCTCAAGACATGCTAAGGTAATTTTCAATTTCTGTCTTTCAAAAAAATCAACTCATATTGCGAGAGGTGAGTTGAGCCTCAGGATACGCTGAGGTAATTTCAATTTCTGTTTGTCAAAAATAAACTCATATTGCGAGAGGTGAGTTGAGCCTCAGGGCACGCTGAGGTATTTTCAATTTCTGCTTTCCAATTTCTGCTTTTCAAAAAAATCAACTCATATTGCGAGAGGTGAGTTGACCCTCAGGACACGCTGAGGTATTTTCAATTTTTGTTTTTCAATTATGCTTTTCAAAAATCAATTCATATTGCTAGAGGTGAGTTGAGCCTCGGGTCCCATGCCGAGGTATTTTCAATTTATGTTTCAAAAATCAACTCATATTGCGAGAGGTGAGTTGAGCCTCAGGTCACATGCTAAGGTATTTTCAATTCCTATTTTTTAAAAAAAAAAAGTCAACTCGTATTGCGAGAGGCGAGTTGAGCCTCAGGTCAACTCATGTTGTGCTTTAAAATGATGAAATGGAAATTATACTTAAGTAAAATTATATATATGTGATGATTGATTGGTGATATACATATTAAAAAAAACATGCATGCAAGTTATGCGTGAAAGATTGATTTGGTAATAAATCTGCTTGGGACAGCAGCAGTAACGTGACTTTGGAAAATCACCATAAATTGTGGGAGATGATTTAGAAGCTGCATAAATTATGTAATTAAAGCTTAAGGAGTCTAGTTTCAAATGGAATAAACGAGAACATATTTTTAATTCTGTACAATGAGAAATTTGATTTGTAATGAAAAGTGGTCAGATTAGTCAAACAGTGAAACATGCAAAACTTTGAGAAAAATCTGATATTGATTGGCCAAACCAAAAAATTCTGAAAATTTTATGGATATAAGATATACGAGTCTATTTTCAGGGAAAATTAACGGCACTTGATTTGGAGTTTCATAGCTCCAGTTATAAATGATTTAGTGACTGTTCCTCAGGAAAACAGCTTGCAGTGAAATTATGATTATGTTGTAAACATTGACAAAAATATGTTAATAAGTTGCTTGTTGATTTCTTATAAGCTTACTATGATCTGTAGGTGTGGTTGGCCGAATATTGTAAGGGGTTAATACGTAGTTCGTATTTGAATAGTTAGATTAATGTGTTAGTAATCCAATTGTAGGCAGTTCGTGTGTGAATCTCGTCAGCATATCGTCGCAAACAGGTGTGTAACTAACACCCTCTTTCTTAGTCTAGATCGGCAAAAGTCAAAAAACTGAAATGCCGAAAAACTGAAATGCTCGCTAGGCAAATCGATTAATGTTTTTTGTAAGCTGCAATGTTTGGACTGCAAAGTGCATGATTTCTGTGCCCTCGATATTTTTGGGCTTAATGGACCAAAATTGGAATGATGGTCCAACGGGCCCAATTCGGTAAGAACCCTCGGTAGTGATTCTGTTAGTACGTGAAAGGTAGGAATATGCATGAAAAACCCTAACATAGATAAATTACTGAAATACCTTTAAAAGTTAAAAATTTACAATTTTACCCCTAAAAGATAAATTACCGATATACCCCTAAGGTTAAATTGACCTAAATGCATGTTTAACTGTTATTATTTACTACATGCCATGTTATTATCTGATGCATGGGATTGGGATATTAACGGAGGAAGTACTGAAAGTGGCTTGTCCACATACTAGAGGCTTTGCCTCAATTTACTGTTAACTGAGCAACAAGGCTGCAACTGTGAAGTGTTGGGCTGGATGAGTTGAACTATTCCCCACATTGAGTGTATGGCTGGTACGGGTGGAGTGTAGTGGTTGGTGGGTTGAGTAGCCTCCCCAAATGGGCTTGCATATGTTTACTGATGTTCATTGTGTTCTGAAATGGGCCTATTGGCCATACTGTTATCTGAATAAGGGGCTAAGGCCCAGTTTATTGTAATCTGAAAAGGGCTCTGGCCCAGTACCATTGTTACCTGAATGGGCTTAGGCCTAATAGGCTTGAGCTGACTTGGGCTTTGAATGGGTTTTCCTTACAAACTGAGTTTCCCCAAACTCACTCTTTTTATTTTCATCCACACAGGTAATCCCCAACCATAGTGGGCTTGGAGCTGTGAGGGAATTCGGAGTTGCCACCCGTTCTGAAAGTTTGGTTTTCTTCTGGTAAACTGAACATCCTTTTATTTACGTTTGAAGTTTTAGGTTTTTAAATATAATAAGGCCGCTTAATTATTTTTAATAGTTTTAATATGTATTACTAAGATAGGTATTACTTATTTTAACTGTTGAAATTGGATAGCTTTAGGGCGCGTTTTCAAAAACAACAATTGATTTCAAAATAAAACGACAACAAGCAAAGCTTCCGCAATGAAAGTATTTTCCAAAATTAATCACTTTTCCTAAAAATGATTTAATTAAATCGGTTTCCTAAAAATATCCATGAGTTAAAGTGTGGCAATGGCGGTATGCATGTCTAGGATTGAATCTGAAGGGAGCTTGGTACTTAAGCAGTCCGATGGACTCACCACCTCTTTTCCGGTTTCCTACCTGGTGCACAGCTTCCATTCACTTTAACTTATAATAAAATTATCTTTTAAAACACTAAGTTTTTCTAGATCAACAATATAAAATGTTTTTAACACTTCGATGTGACATGTCGGATCCAGCCATAACGTCTGGGCCGAGTTTGGGGTGCTACAATTATTATTATTGTTATTATTGTTATTATTCTAACTCCATTATGTTTTGTTAGCTCTCATTTTTGTATCATCTCGCTGTTCACCACTTTAAAGATTTTTATTCATGTCTTTTAATTTCAATAAATAAGGCAATATACCAATTTAACATTAAGCCATCGATTTCATCGCTATGTTGGGTGAATTTCGTCAGCTCGTGTTAAAGACAGAACACCCTTCTAAAAAATCGAAAACTAAAAATTCTCATTTTTCAATTGGATCACGAGTAAATGTCAAATTGAAATCATACTTTTGAAAATCAAGACAACACGAGATTAACAACGATACCAATTTTGGGCGTCACGAGGATGTTAATACCTTCCTCGTGCGTAACCGACTCCCGAACCCTATTTTTCTCTGAATTTTCGCTTATAGCCAAGTTTGGCATTCATTTTTGTTCAAGAATAAATTTTCTTTTCCAAAAAAGATGATTTATTAAGTGTCCGATCACACCTAGAAAAAGATCAATGGCAACTCCCCTTTTTAATAAAACCGAAAGTCGATTTTCAAATTTTTAAATAATCACCTCAACTAGCGACCAAAGCAAATTTTTTACGTCGCTATACTTTCAATTTGAAGAATTTTCAATTTGAAGAATTTTCGCTATGTACTGTAATCTATAAGATTACAGCAAAAATAGTGGCGAATCACTTAGAAAGTGCTGGACAATTGTATTGATGACTCTCAAAGCGCATTTGTGCCGGGTAGACTTATTACTGATAATGTGCTGCTGGCTTATGAGGTTCTCTATTCTTTCAAGAAAGAGAGGTGGGAGAAAAGAATTTATGGCCCTGAAGCTGGCCATGAGCAAAGCATACGATCGGGTGGAATAGCTTTTATTCAAGGTATGATGTTAAAATTGGGTTTTGTTGATTCTTTCGTTGATATTATCCTACGATGTATTAGGTCGGTTCAATATTGCATTTTAAATAATGGTGAAGGGTTCAATATTCCATTTTAAATAATGGTGAAGAAGGCTCAAGCTTTAATCCTTCGAGAGGGCTAAGGCAAGGGGATCCTCTAAGTCCTTATTTGTTTTTGTTCTATGGAGAGGGCTTTTCTGCATTTATGAGATTAGCTAGTCGAGAGAAGAGAATTCTAGGGGCTAAGGTTTGTAGATCTTCCCCTCCCATCACCCACCATATGTTTGCAGATGATTGTATTCTATTTGGTGAGGTTTCTGATAAGGGGATCATGGTGCTTAAGGATATTTTTAGAGAGTACGAATCTTGCTCAGGGCAATGTGTAAACTTCGAAAAATCCATTTTTTTAGTTGAAATGTGACTGATCACGATAAGAATATGGCACTCCAGGTTCTTAACGTACACTGTTCGATAAAATCTAAAAAATATTTGGGTCTTCCAAACATGATGGGACAAATAAGGAAAATCGCTTTCCAGGGATTGAAGGACAGATTGAAGCAGAAGATAAATAATTGGAGTGTTAAGACATATCTCTCAAGGTGGCAGGGAAGTATTTATAAAAGCCATTTTACAAGCAATTGCAATTTATTTGATGTCTTGTTTTCTTTTGCCAAAAACTTTGTGCTGAAATGGAAAATTTGATTAGTGCGTTTTGGTAGCAAAACAATTTTGGTAAGAGATGGATTTGTGCGATTGGAAGTCTTTATGTTTGCTTAAAGAAGAGGATGGTATGGGATTTCGTAATTTGAATCTTTTTAATATTGCTTTACTTGCCAAACAGGGTTGGCGATTATTATGTAATCCTAACTCTTTACTAGCGCGTACATTGAAAGCTAAATATTTTAAAGATTCAGATTTCCTGAATTCCAGGTTAGGAAATTTACCTTCTCTTACCTGGCAGAGCATTTGGGCTGCTAAAGGACTTCTTCAAAAGGGCTAGGGCTGGAGAATTGGGGACGGGAAGAGTGTCTCTATCTGGGGAGACCCGTGGGTACCTGGCAGTGTAGATTTTAGAGTTCAAAGTATGAATGTAAACACAGGGCTTTCTTTAGCAGCAGACTTGATTGATGTTAATTCAAGAAAGTGTAGATTTTAGAGTTCAAAGTATGAATGTAAACACAGGGCTTTCTTTAGCAGCAGACTTGATTGATGTTAATTCAAGAAAGTGGAAAGTGGAGTTGATTCGTAATACCTTTGAGGAAATGGATGTGGAAAGGATTCTATATGTCCCACTGTCTATGCATCCGCATGATGATCTCTTAGTATGGACTGGCGAGCCGACTGGAGAATATACTGTCCGGAGTGGACATAAATGCCTTTTACATAATGGACAGACTCTAATACAACCAGAATACAAAAATTTTTACAAGAGATTGTGGACCCTTGATCTTCCTCCAAAGATTAAAATTACAAACTGGAGGATTGCTAGTAATTATTTGCCTACTTTTGGTAACCTTTATTATAGACGCTTGATGGGATCAGCCACTTGTAGAAGACGTCAATATGGAGGGGAAACACGGGAGCACCTGTTCAGATAGTGTCCTATAGCAAAGGAAATATGGGAGAGTTTAGGGGTTCTCTGGCCTAACACAGAATCAAGTACAGATTTTAATGAGTGGCTTAAAAACTTGTTCGAGTCCTATTCATTGGCTAAGTCTAGGTTGATAGCATGCACTTTGTAGGTTATATGGACTTCAAGAAATAAATTCATTCATGAATGAGTCTTTACTTCTGGCTCTCAAATTGCAAATTATGTGAGAAACTTTCTAAAAGAACTTGATGGTTTGGAGACGGACTTACCAGCGAGGTAGATTCTTACTGGAAAATAGGTTGCTCCGACTGGGTCGAGGGTAAAAATCAATTTTGACATTGCTTTTAACAAACAGATGAATGAGTCATGTTCTGGGATGGTGGTAAGAAAGGAAAATGGAGATGTGATTTGCTCTAAAATAGTGTTTCATTCGAATGTACCTTCTATTTTTGCTGCAGAAGCGTTGGCGGGTTTCCAAACAATCCATCTCGGTTTATTTCTACAGTTAAAAGAGGTTGAAATCGAAAGGGACTCCTGTTTGGTAATTTGCAAACTGCAAGAGCAAAATGACGATAGACCTAAGATAGCAGCTATTATAAAAGACTCTAAGCAACTGAGCTACAGTTTTGTACATGTCTCTTGTGATTTTAACCAGGTTGCTCATTTTATTACTACCGAGGGACTAAAGAAAAGAGAGAACTCTTATCTGGTGAGTAGGGTCTTCTCTAATGCGGAGGATGTGGTGCTTGCTGATCGACGAGGTTTGCTTGTGTGTTGATCTTGGATTTGGAAAATGAAGGGTTAAGGGTTGTTGCTGTTTTTTTTCCTTTTACTTCGGTGATTTTGATTGATGCTGCTGCTGAGTTATGGCAAGTAATGATGAAGCAACATTTTCCAATAATTTTTGTTGCTTTTGATGTGGGGTTTTCAATTTGGAAAACAGCTGGATGAAAATATCTAGAGACTCCCCACTTGTTTGAGCTGGATCTTTTGCTTATGGGCTACTATGTTTTGTCCTTTTTTTATTTTTTCAAGTTTTGACTTTGGGCCTGGTTTCCTTGAATGGCCTTTTTTCTTTATTTTCAGTTTCGTTCTGTTTTTGGGCTGCTCTTATAAAATGATCCAGATGTTATCTCTAAAAAAAAATGGTGACAAAGTTTTATTCAGCGTTGCTTCACACAAGTTTGCGTGGTATGATTTGGGAAGCAAAAGGGTTGTGAAGGTTGGGATTATTGGTGTATGACATTCTCTGTTCGCATAACTTATACCAATCAAAAGCTCTCATTTCCAGTCTCTTTTACAATTCATTTTCTTTTACGTCACAATTTTGAATATCACAAATTTGTGAACTAAAATCCAAAAAGATTTCTTCTTTGGTCTTCAAAATTGATTGTCAAATTGCCTGGGATCTAAAATATGTTCTTCTAATCATCGAGGGGTACTAATCTACCGTATCGACCATTAAATTGTCGCTTGGAACTCGTTAGCTAAACTTAAGAAAAAATAATAGTCTTATGACTTAAATAAAAATTTTCTAATAATTCTATGACCATTTTGTAAATTTTTAAAATTGAGTTACCAAAACATAATCTTTTCAATAGTTTAGTGACATTGGATGTAATTTACTCATAATTTTAAAACACATTTTTAAAATAAAAAATACAATGATTAAATAAAAAAGAAACTTACCTTTATATTTGGATGGTGCAATTTGAATTTTCAAATATATATTTTTTATGTTATTAAGCCATGTTTTTAGAAGTGGGCTAGTAGTTGAACTGGTCATATCAATGGATTCAATAAAATAAATAGTTAAAAAATCATAAAAAAATTAGTTTAATTGGTTTCTCAATTCAGTTAGTTTTTATTTGTTTGTGAGTCAATCGATCTAACGTCTCTCATTGCATCGATACCCTAGAAATTAATTTAATAGCATTCATTTATGCAAATGTGTGTTGCATTTCTCTTTGTATGTTGCAATATAAATTTCCATTTATATTAGGTTCTTTTATGTTGGTAGGGATGAATTCCAGCTTTACCTAGTGTTATAATTAGAGAAAAATATATGAAGTAATTAAATGTTAAACAAAGTTTGTTTCTCGGTTACTTTACGAGTAATAGATATAAGTATTTTCTATTCTATGTTTTAATGTATTGGAGGCTGATATCATTATATTTATATTTGGAAGAATTGATTTTGTTATAATAAAAGTCGATAATGGCAGTAGAACGATTGCAATGCAATAATAAAAGAAAATTAAGAACACACAGATTTTACATGAAAAATCTTTTCTGGAAGAAAAACCACGGGCAGAGGAGAAGAAAATTCACTTAGGTTGATATAAGAGGAGTTTTGACTACATCTATTTAAAGGCTAAAAAACCTATTCTAATCAACGTCAAATAAAAGAAGTGTAGTTCTATACAAATTCTAATTATGCAGCATGGTCACCTTATTTTGCCACTATATTTTATTTCTTTAACAAATGATAGGATTTAGGTCACACAACTCTAACAGATATGATTTGATAATTAAATAAACATGACATTTTTTTAACAGCATTTATGTTCATTTTTAATTATTTTGTTTAAATTTATAGTTTCCTCTAGTTTTGTCTAAGTGGATATATGCAGGAACTATTCATATATATTTCAAATTCAATAAATATAATTAATTCATTGATAATTAAATTTGTCTGGAATTTGGATAATTTGTGTGTGGTATGATATGTGATAAACAAAAAGGTTGAATATGTTATGATTGGAGGTTTTTTTATATTGTTTTAAAGTGAAAAGATTGGTTGAGACCCCTATTGGTACTTCTTAATGTTAGGCATGATTTCTTGTTAAGCTATAAGTTTGCTTTTCAATTAATTATGAGTACTTCACCTGCTGTCAAATGTATTAGTTAATTCGGTTTATTTTTGTACTTAAAAAAATTATTTTTTAGTCAATTTAAGATTTTATATTATATTTATGGTATTTAGTATTTAGGATTAAATATTAGTAAAATAAGTATTTTTTAACACATTTTATGAGTGTTGTGACTTATTAGGCCGATACAGGCCTTAGATAGTTCTAATATGTTTAATTGAGTGTGTAGGATGAAGATTTATAGACCCAATTGACGTGGAAGTAAGGGACGAGTGATGCACAAGCTTCCCAAGACGTCAAAGCATGAAACGGACGATACAAGGCACAAAACACCTGTCGTGCCGCGCCATGCAAAGGCTATGGTGCGACATAGGTCAACTTGTTGTCCAAGTATTTCGGGGTTATTTTTGTCGACTTAAGACGTGCGGAAAACCTAATTTGGGCTACCAACACTCCTATAAATAAAACCTTAAGGGTTTGATGTAACTAAGTCGTCCTAGATGCAATAAAAAAAACCCTAGTAGTTTAGGAGTAAGATTAAATTAGTTTGATTAGGCTTTGTGAGTGTTTGATTAGGCTGCTCAAGCTTGACTTGATAATTATTAAATTAAATTTGAGCTTTTTTTGTTAAACAGGTTGCAAATGCCCTTATTCAATATATAAGAGGATTTAAATAGAAGTATGAGGCCTAAAAAATAGGCTTGAGTAAAAAATAATCTCGCTTAAATTATGGGTCGAACTTAAACTTTAACATTCAAGAACTCGTTTTATACTTTTATAATATGAATTTTTTTTACAAAAATTGGGTATACTACATTCGAGGTCATTAAACTATAGGTAAGTTTACATTTTAGTCACCTAACTTCAAAAAGTTATAAAATGGTCGTTGAACTATTCAAAAGTTTTCATTTAAGTCCCTAGGATGTTAAAATCATTGTTGTATGACCTCTGTTCACATAGCTTACACCAATTAAAAGCTCTCCATCCCTATCTTTTCTATAGTTCATTTTCTTTCATGACACAATTTTGTGAACTAAAATACAAAAAACCTTCTTCTTCGGTCTTCAACATTGATTGTCAAATTGAATTGGATCTAAAATATGTTATTCTAATCATCGAGGGGTACTAATCCACCATATTGACCATTTAATTGTCATTTGGAGCTCGCTAGCAAGACTTAAGAATAAAAGAATAGTCTCATAACTTAAATAAAAACTTTATAATAATTTAATGACTATTTTATAATTTTTTAAAATTGAGTTACCAAAAACATCAAATTTCTAATAGTTTAGTGACATTGAAAATAGTTTAACCATAAATTTGAAACGCATTTTTTTAAAATAAAAAAGAAATCTTTTTATCAAAAAAGAAAAAAGAAAAAAACTTATCTTTAAAAACTTTATTTTCACACCATGCTTTTCTCTTATACTTTGAAAACCCTTAGCCTACTCTTAGCCTACTCTTAGCCATCTAAAAACCCTAACAATGGCAGCATTACCGCATGAACTGACCATTAATATACTATGTCATTTAAGGGTCAAAGATCTTCTGCGCTTTAAGTGCGTTTCAAAGCGCTGGTGCTCTTCTATCGACAACCCAGATTTCATCAAACACCACCTCTCCCATTCCCTCAAAACCAATACCAATCACTCCCTTCTTCTCCGTCACTGTGGGTACCACTTCTTCTCTGTCAACTACGACTCACTCAAAACAACCCAAACACTCAAGTGCCCACTCAGTGAACCAAAAAAACCCTTAGAATATTGGGTTCTTGTAATGGTTTATTGGCTCTAGAAAACGACAACCAGAGAATATTTCTGTGGAACCAATCAACGAGAAAATCCCAGGTATTACCTTCCACCGAAATAGGGCTTGCCGGTTTCACTTGTTACGGATTTGGGTATGATCCCATTTCTGATGACTACAAGGTTGTTCGAATGGTCCAATCAGATAAAGACTATTCTGGCCATTGTCGTTATGGAGCTGAGGTTTACAGCTTGAGGAGTAATTGTTGGAGGAGGATTAAGGATGTCTGCTTTTATCTTCAGTTGAATAAAAGATTTGGATTTTTGGCTAACAACGCAATACATTGGAGGGGTTTTAAAACTCCCCAATCAGGTAAGGAAAGCCTTGCTGGTTTCGATCTTGCGAGCGAGGAATTCCGTTCCGTTGAATTGCCGGATTTTTGTTTAGATGAGCCATTCTGGTTTGGCATAGAAGCCTTGGGAGGTTACCTTTGTTTGAGTGCAGTTCATAGTGAATTAGGTGATATTGTGGCTGATGTATGGATAATGAAGGAATATGGGGTTAAAGAATCTTGGATTAAATTGATATCATGGAACCAACCCCACTATATTCCATCTGTAGTAGTACCTTTGGCATTTTCAAAAAATGGTAAGAAAGTTTTATTCAACATTGGATACAAGTGGTTTAGTTTCGGCGAAAGGGACAAGTTTGTGTGGTATGATGTGGGAAGCGAAAGGGTTGAGAATGTTGAGACTAGAGGCCTGCCAAGCAAACTTGATGTGCACTTGTATGCTGAGAGCCTTGTCCCCCTTAATAGTAATGCTCAACAATGAGAGGTAATTTTTCTTTATTTAATTGCATTCTTTTTATGCTCATATGGATTTTGTATAGTGAAATTTGAATTTTCAAATATATTATTGGTTTTTAAGTTATTAGGCAATGTTTTTAGAATCAAATTAGTAGTCGAACCAAAATAAATAATTAAAAAAATCATAAAAATTCTGTTCAATTGATTTTTCGATTTAATTGGTCTGTATTTATGTGTGAGTCAATACCTTAGTCCAGTTCGGTTCAAATCATATTGTTAATTATGGTTTCTTGTGTAAGGTGCTTCACTTGAAGCTATAATTTAAGAAATGATACGACGTAATATCGAAGTTTGCTTTTGGAGCATTTGATATGAGTATGTTTTTGTATGTATTTAGAGTAATTTTTATATTTGGATATGCTAGAGAGGCAAATGCTAATCCTAAACTCTAGAAATTAATTTAATTGCATTCTTTTATGTGCATTTCTCTTTGTATGTTACCATATGAATTTCCATTTATATTGGATTTTTCTATGTTGTTAGGGATGATTTCCTCTAGAATAGAAGTATTTTATGCGATTTTCTCATCTCTATTCATTTTTATGCAATTTGTATCGTAGTGTATATATATAATTATATTTTAGAAAATCTATAGGAATAGATAAATAATGACATCAAAAAAAACCAATTATTTTGTTTTAAAAATAGATTCCTTTGACATCCAATTATAGGACTGAATAACTTTTTTTTCTGAATGGGAGTTCCAAAAAAACGTACTTCTCCATCAAACAAAAAAAGCGTATTCGTCTAAGAAGCTTCACTTGATCTTATAATAAGAGAAAGGATATAAGGTAATTAAATGTTAAATAAACTTTGTTTCTCAACCACTTTATAAAGTTTGAAATTATTTTTATTTCTATTTATAATTTATAAATAAAAAAGATTTACGATTATGATATAGGTGGCAATCATAAATGTAATACCAATTCGGGGTTTTTTCTAAGCAGAGATTAGATACTTCATTTTATTGGTCCAACCATGCTGAAATTACAATGTCAAATTAATTAATTACCATCTCATGAACATAATTGTATGAACTAATCGGACTAAACAAGTTGAATATAATTTGGTTCTAACTTTAAATCAATTTTATATATAGAAAATATGATTTTGGATTTCCTTAATCACACAAATTATGAGAATAAAATAATTATATAAATAAAATTATAAATTCCAAACACAAGTATTCACAATTTTTTTCAAATTTTCAAATATAAAGTAACACTTTTGATAATGTTAGTTACAGAATTTAAAGTTTATATAATTAAATGACCAAAATAAAAATATACTAATAATTGGTGATTAATAGTAAAGGTGTCAATATTTGTTCATCTATAATATTAGATATATGTTGATGGTGAGTTGAATGTGTATGTGGACCAAAATTATAGAATTTATAAACGTAGGGATTAATTTTATTAAATTATTTAGAGCTAGGACCAAATTGATAAAGTATGTAAGTGTGGACAACTAAATTTATAGATGTCTTTGACATCAAACTATAACAGTGAATTTTTTTTTTTTGAATGGCAATTCGCAAAAAACATACTTCTATGTTCATTATTTTTATGTATTGGAGGATGGTATCATTATATTTATATTTGATATTATAATTAAAAATCTAAAAATTAAACATGTGTTAATAGTATTACAATATAAATTTGTTATTACTTCTATATCCATTATTAAATAAATTAAAAATATTTAATTATTTAAATAAAAATCATTTAATAATTTAATGACTATTTTATAATTTTTTAAAATTAAATACTAAAATGTAAAATTTTTAATAATTTAATTACAATTTACCCATTATTTTGTGAAAACATTTTTTAAAATAATAAAAAAAAGCAAAAAGTAACCTACCTTTAAAAACATTGTTTTTCACGCGATGCTTAGACCTATACTTTAAAAAACCTTTCTATTGCTCACTCTTAGCAATCCAAAAACCCTAACAATGGCAACACTCCCGCATGAAATGACCATTGAAATACTACTTCGATTGAGTGTAAAAGATCTTCTACGCTTCAAGTGTGTTTCAAAGCCATGGTGCTCTTCGATCGATGACCCAGATTTCATCAAACTCCACCTCTTCCATTCGGTCAAAACCAACACCAATCACTCCCTTATTCTCCGTCACTGTGAGTACCACTTCTTCTCCGTCAATTACGACTCACTCAAAACAACTCAAAGACTCAACCACCCACTCGGTGAACAAAAAACACCCATAAAAATATTGGGTTCTTGCAATGGTTTGCTGGCTCTAATAGACGACAACGGTAGAATATTTCTATGGAATCCTTCAACGAGAAAATCCCAGGTATTACCTTCCAGTGAAATAGAGTTTTCATCTCCATCGATTTTCTTTCCCCGTTCAACTTATTGTGGATTTGGGTACGATCCCATTTCTGATGACTACAAATTGGTTCGAATGGTCCAAGTACATGGAAAAAATAATAGCTACCTTCATTCGGAAGCTAAGGTTTACAGCTTGAGGAGCAATAGTTGGAGAAGGATTAAGGATTTCTGCTTTTATCTTAGTTTCTATTGAGAATTTGGATTTTTGGCTGACAACGCTTTATATTGGATGGTTTTAAAAACTCCCCAATCGGGCAATAAAAGCCTTGTTGGCTTTGATCTGGGAACCGAGGAATTCCGTTTCGTTGAATTGCCGGATTCTTGTTTAAATAAACGTGTCTGTATGAACATGAAAGCCATGGGAGGTTACCTTTGTTTGATTACAACTTATACGGAATTCAATGATGATGTGGTTGATATATGGATAATGAAGGAATCTTGGATTAAGTTGATATCATGGAAGAAATCCGAGTCTATTTTAGGTTTCCCAATTGTAATACCTTTGGCTTTTTCAAAAAGTGGTGACAAAGTTTTATTCAGCATTGCTCTACACAAGTTTGTGTGGTATGTTTTGGGAAGCAAGAGGGTTGAGAATGTTGGGATTAGAGGCCTTCCAAGCTCATTTGATGTGGGCTTGTATGTTGAGAGCCTTGTCCCCTTAATGGTAATGCTGTAATGAGATGCCCCCCAAAGGTAAATTGTTTTTATTTAATTGCATTTTTCTTATGCTCATATGTTTATATGGTGCAATTTGGATTTTCAAATATATGATTGGTTTTTATGCTTTTAGGTAATGTTTACAAAATTGGATTGGTCATTGAATTGGTCATGCTATTCCTTTGGGTTCAAATAACTATGTTGTTGGACATAATTTCTTGTTTGGAAATTGGATAATTTGTAATTTGTTTTCACTTAGAAATGTGTGGTATGATATCTGGGTTGGATATGTTATTGGTTGGAGGTTTTCTATGGTGTTTTAAAGTAGAAAGGTTGGTTGAGACCCTTGTTGGTCCCTCTTAATATTTGGCATGATTTATTGATAAGCTATGATTTTTGCTTTTGAATTACTTTATGAGTAGTAGATATGAATATTTTTTTAATTATATTTATGTTTAGATATGTGTAGGGTTGAAGTCGGTTATTTTTGTTAGGGGGTCGAATTTAAGTTATATATTTTTACGATTGTAAAAATACAATTTCATCATTTTAATAGTTTATATCTTTATAATTTTAATGTATTGTATCAAAATTCTATATTTTTGATAGGCTAAAATGCAATTTTTCTACTATTAAATTTAAAATTTTATAAATTATAAACAGGCTAAATGGAAAATTTTGTATTTTCTTAGGAAAGGGTCGGTCCTTGCCAGCTCTCTGACTTCACCCCTGGATATGTGTTGAAAGCACATGAATAATTAGAGCTATATAACTTAATTGTAATTAGTTACAATTAATATAAAATTAATTTATTTTAAGAACTTTACTAAATTGATGTTACTCTTGATTAAGTCACCAACTCAATTACGAAGATAAAGGAATATAGGTGAAAATAAGAAAAATTAAAAAAAATATTATTTTCTTTTGTAAAAATCTGTCATAGCCAACCTTACTGAACGCAATATCGACTGCCCAGTCTACATTAAATTTCAAAAATACGAACACCAAACAACATTGTTAATTAGTGATTGGATAGTTAATTAAGGTATAAAGATTAAACCGTAAAAGTGACAAAATTTAATCGTTATGAAATCTTAATTAATTGAAGGATCAATTGAGGAATTTGACTCTTTTTAAATATAGTGGAAGGTGGTGATAGACAACTATCATCCACCAAAATGGTTAATGAACGTCAATGTTAATAAATTATGATTAATCAATTAATTAACTAAGTTAAAATTTAAAAGTCATCATCCATTTTTTTATCTTCTTCACCGTGGAGAGAATGAAACTTTGAGAAGCCATTGATAAGGCTTCAAAATTTGGCCAACTTTAGATTTATCATGATAGGCCATTTTCACAATTTTTTTTAAATCTTATATTATCAGTATCATTGTAACTCGTCTTAATTAAAATGAATGTTCATTTTTAAAACTATTATGGTTTCAGAAAGTTATAATTGTCGACAATTGAAACTTTTAATGTTAAGTTGTTGGATATAGATCTTAGAAATGAAAAAGGACTAGTTTGTGAAATGAGAATTGTTAGTTTTGAACATAAGGATTAAATTGTTAGTATCTTAAATTTGGCATGTAATTTCTGTAATTTTTATAATAGGAGACTGTAATTGGATGTATTTGAAGTTGGTTTAAAATTTCGAGTCTAAATTTGAAAGTTAGGATAAGTTTGATTTTAGGGATTAAATTGAATAAAATGTAAAACTTGAAGAAAAACCAAAAGATAAAATTGAATTTACATATATTTGTAACAAGTTTTTATATGATATTTAAGAGATTAAATTGAAATAAATTTATATTATAGACCAAGGTTTGAACAAGACGATTGATAATCGAAGAAAAAAGAAATTTACAAACTAATCTCTAACCCTTTTGCTTATGCCATTTGCCGCTAGTAAGTTCATATAATATAAATATGTTTAAATTTTTGTTGA
This sequence comes from Gossypium hirsutum, assembly GCF_007990345.1. Lineage (NCBI taxonomy): Eukaryota > Viridiplantae > Streptophyta > Magnoliopsida > Malvales > Malvaceae > Gossypium > Gossypium hirsutum. Next base: position 1,878,379 of record NC_053431.1, read on the forward strand.
GTTTCATCTGTATGTTTATTAATGTTTTATTGATATCCTGAATTGGCTATGAATTAGTACCTAAATTGATAATTGAATCTGATTGAAAAGTATTGTTGTGAAATGGTATAATGTGAGATTAAACTTGGATGAAATTAGTAACAGTCTCATATACGAGGTTACAGGCTATTTCCCGTACACCCCAAACTTCAACATGTGTTGCGAACTCAAGAATATAGGTATATTAAGCCCTAGTCAGGCTATATGTTGTGTAGGTTCAACCCTAACAGGTGACCAGGCACTTTTATCCAATTCATGTAGGTTTAACCCGAAAGGGTAACCAAACACTATATTTCTGGTGTAGGTTTATCTCAAATAGGTAACCAAACACTATACTTTCACCTGTATATAGAGTTCTTTTACGATGTTTTATTGGGTAGAATTATAAAATAGAAATGTGATGGTATGAAGTTGATGTTGGCAAGATGATAGTTCATTATTTGTATATTTGAATCAAGTTGGACTATGATAGAAATATGAAAATTTGAGGTTATATGTATGGTTTGAACTTAAAGCCTTATGTATCTTATATTGTTGCATTGTATCTTGATAGAGATACTTATTTTGCATAATGAATTAAATGTGTGATTAATTGAGTTAAGTAATCATTTATATTGTATGAGCTTATTAAGTATTTTAAATACTTACTCACGTTACTACTTTCCTGTAGATTTTGGATATCCAGAATGTGTCGATCGGATCAACGAAAACGCATATTTTTTTTCTTTTGAATTCAGTAGACTTTTGATGTTTCGAGTTTGGTTATTTTTGGCATGTACATAGGATGGTTAAACTTGGATTAAATGTTTGGCATGTGTTAGTTGATATTTGGATTTGGTAAGTTGCATATATTTACCAAAGTAATGGTATGATTAGGATTTGTGTATGATTTACTTTGGTAAAAGTTAAGGCATAATTTAGGTTGTTAGAAAGGTAAGGATGGAAAGTATTATGGTAAAATGCACATTGGTGTTCATATATGCTTGTATAAATAGCCAGGTTGTATTTTTGAATTGGTTGTGATGGTACCAAATGACACATTGGTTAGGAACTTAGGAATGATATTTTAATTGACGTTTTGGTATGTTATTGATACATTTTAATGTGGTTTAAGGAATGATATAAAATGCATATATGGTATATGGAAGTTTGTGGTTTACAACTTGCTTTGTAGGGTACACATAAGTGAACACAGTATGACACACAACTGTGTGCTTCACATGGGTATGTAGCACAGCCGTGTGCTCTAAACGAACTAATTACAAGTTGTTTGAAAAAACCACAATTATTGCGTGGTCTGAAGACACGACTATGTGACCTTGTATTACACGGAATTAGCCTTGTACATGGCTGAAGTACGCGGCTGTGTGGTTCAGCTCCACACGGACTCAGCCTGTCACATGCGGCTTGGCCACACATCTATATGACCCCTGTTTTGCCTTTTTATCTCTTTTTTTTTGTAAAAGTTTTAAAATGGTCTTAAATTGGTTCCGAGCCAGATTGAAAGCTTTCTAAGTTCTAATAAGACTCAAATTTAATTGTATATCATAATATTTGAATGATTATGACATGATTGATTATTTGGTGGGTTTATTTATTATTTAATTGATATGTAATTTTGAAAATGTTACAAATTAGTCCTAGTTAAATTCTAGGTTGATATGATGGCATACGTAAGTTTGTACAAGGCCCAAGAAAAACTATATTTGAGGATGATGCCTTGAACTGATAATCATTGTGTCATTGTGTGACTCATGTTTTATTTGAATGTTAATTGTGTGTTTATGAAATAGTTTCATGTTTAATTGAAATGAAGATTATAAATTATTTTTATTGTTTGATTGAATATTTAAAGCTGGAATTATATGTGATGATCTCTATTTATTATAGTGACATCCTGTGACTCGGGTCTGATGACCGACTTGTTGAAAAGTCAATTAAAGGGTGAGTTGAAAAGTCAAAAATGGGAGGTGCAAGTGGCACCGAAAGGAAAAATGGTAGGCAAGTTGTTTAAAATTGAATGGGATAATTACAATTTTGGTCCCTAATTTTTGAGGCCATTTGCAAGTTAGTCCCTGAACCTCAACTATAAATAGGCCTAACTATTCCTCATTTCAACTATCCCAACCAATCTTTCTCTCTTAGTTTTCTCTCCTCCCATTTGAGAATTCTTAAGGAATTCTATTTGTTTGTATTATTTTGGATATAATAAAGTTATCATCTGGTGTTAGTGCCCGAGGACGTAGGTATAATTTACCGAACCTCGTTAAAACTCTTGTATTTTTTCTTGTCCTATTTTTCTTTCAATATTTGAGGGTATAATAGCAGTATTTAATTGTGCTATTAAATTACTATAGAAGGAATATTCTGACTAAGGAAAGACTTGGTATTTAAGAGATCCATGTGATCCACCTCTCTTCCCTGGGAATTGAACTTTGTGTGATTTTTTAGTACAATAATTTACACGCTTCCGACCCTATTGGAACAACAAGTGGTATCAAAAGCCGAAGGTTAATCGTAGTATGCTCTGTGGTTACAGTTTAAACTGATCTTTCATATCAGAAAAGATTTCCTTAGGTATATTGAAAGATTATGGAGAAAACGGTCGGTGTAGGAGCTTCAACATCGTCCATGTGGACAAGACCGACAATTGTAAATGCAAGATTGGCCGTGGAGATCTTTGCTGGCATGGGCCATTTTGGTATGTAGCAAAGTGAGGTTCTAGATGCCCTTTTTCAACAGGGTCTAGACATTACCATTGATGAAGAGAAACCAGATGATGTACAGGAGAAAGATTGGAAGGCGATCAATAGGTTGGCATGTGGCACAATTCGATCATGCCTTTCTCGAGAACAGAGGTATGCTTTTTCAAAGGAAACTTATGCAAATAAGTTATGGGTGGCACTTGAAGAAAAATTTTTGAAGAAAAACAGTCAAAATAAGCTCCACTTGAAGAAAAGACTGTTTCGCTTCACTTACGTCCCAAGTACCACAATGAATGATCACATCACCAAATTTAATCAGTTAGTCACTGATTTGCTAAATATGGATGAGACATTCAAAGATGAAGATTTGGCTTTGATGCTGTTGGGGTCACTTCCTGAGGAGTTTGAGTTCCTAGAAACTACTCTACTTCATGGCAGGAGTGATATATCTCTGAGCGAAGTCTGTGCGGCCTTATACAGTTATGAACAAAGAAAGAAGGACAAACAGAAAAACTTAATCAGAGATACAGAAGTTTTAGTAGTCCGAGGTCGTTTATACACTCGGAAGAAAACTCAGAAAGGGAGATCAAAGTCAAAGTCCAGACTCGGGAAAGATGAATGTGCCTTTTGTCATGAGAAAGGCCATTGGAAGAAAAATTGTCCAAAGCTGAAGAATAAGGGAAAGACTGTTGTAGATGCTTGTGTTGCAAAGTATGATACCAGTGACTTTGAACTATCACTGGTTGCATTATCATCATCGTTCCATTCAGATGAGTAGATATTGGATTCGGGTTGTACCTATCATATGTCCCCTAACCGGGAGTGGTTCTCTGATTTAGTAGAACTAAATGGAGGAGTTGTTTATATGGGCAATGACAATGCCTGTAAAACTGTTGGGATAGGTTCAATCCAATTAAAAAATCAAGATGGATCAACCAGAGTTCTGACTGATGTTCGGTACGTGCCCAGTTTGAAGAAAAATCTCATCTCATTGGGAGCTTTGGAATCCAATTGTTTAGTTGTTACTATGAGAGATAGGATTTTGAAAGTGACATCTGGCGCACTTGTGATATCGAAGGGCATCAGGAAAAATAACTTGTATTACTACCAAGGTAGTACAGTTATTGGAGCAATCGCTGTAGCTTTCGGTAACAAAGAATTGGACTCAATGCAGTTGTGGCATATGAAGTTGGGACATGCCAGCAAAAAATCCTTGCAAATTCTGGCAAAGCAAGGATTGTTGAAAGGTGCAAAGGCTTGCAAATTAAATTTTGCCAGCATTATGTTCTGGGAAAGCAAAAGAGAGTGAAATTCGGCACTGCTATCCATAATACAAAAGGTATTTTGGAATATGTTCACTCAATTGTGTGGGGGCCTTCTAAGACACCTTCATTGGGAGGAAAACACTACTTTGTTACTTTTGTTGATGACTTTTCCAGAAGAGTTTGGGTGTATACCATGAGAACTAAGGATGAAGTGCTTGGAGTTTTTCTCAAATGGAAAACTATGATCGAAAACCAGACTGGCAAGAAAATCAAGCAGCTTAGGACGGACAATGGAGGGGAATATAAAAGTGATTCGTTCTTCGATGTGTGCCAAGAGTATGGTATTGTTCGACACTTCACAGTTAGGGATACACCACAGCAAAATAGAGTGGCAAAGCGTATGAATCGAACATTGCTGGAGAAAGTTCGATGTATGTTGTCCAATGCTGGGTTGGGCAAGCAATTTTGGGCTGAGGCTGTGACATAAGCTGGCCATCTTGTTAATCGTTTGCCATCATCTGCATTAGAAAGAAAAACTCCTATGGAGGTATGGTCTGGAAAACCGGCTACAGATTATGATTCCTTACATGTGTTTGGATCCACTGCATATTACCATGTGAATGAGTCAAAGTTAGATCCGAGGGCAAAGAAAGCTCTCTTTATGGGAATCACTTCTAGAGTGAAGGGATTTCGTCTTTGGTGCTTAAGCACAAAGAGAATGATCTGTAGCAGAGATGTTACCTTTGATGAATCTGCCACATTGAAAAAGGTAGCAGATGAAGATATTCAGACAAGCGATACTCCACAGCAGGTGGAGTGTACTCTAAAACAGGTGGAGTTTGAGCAGATGGGGATTTGCCCAGTTAATAAGTCTAATTCCCCAGCCACAATGGAGGAATTAGAGGTTGAAGAGGTTCTGACCCAAGAACCATTAAGTACACCAGAACCAGTTGCAGTTGCAAGGCCACAGAGAGAAATTCGTAGACCTGCTCGATTTACTGATATGGTGGCCTACGCCCTTCCCGTTGTTGATGATGATATTCCTATCACTTATCAAGAAGCAATGCAAAGCTTAGAAAGTGATAAACGGAAAAGCGTCATGGATGAAGAAATGCAGTCTCTCCAGAAGAACAATACTTGGGAGTTGGCGCAATTACCGAAAGGTAAAAGGGCAATCGGATGCAAGTGGGTATTCGCAAAGAAAGATGGATCTCCTAGCAAGAAAGATATTCGCTACAAGGCAAGATTGGTAGCTAAAAGCTACGCTCAGAAGGAGGGAATTGACTACAATGATGTATTTTCCCCTGTTGTGAAGCATTCCTCCATTAGAATTTTGTTGGCCTTGGTAGCACAGTTGAATTTGGAGCTAGCTCAACTTGATGTTAAGACGGCTTTCTTGCATGGTGAGTTAGAAGAGGAGATCTATATGACTCAACCCGAAGGCTACACAAATGCTGGTGGTAGAAATTAGGTTTGTAAGCTGAACAAATCGCTATATGGATTGAAGCAATCCCCAAGGCAGTGGTACAAGCGATTTGATAGCTTTATGAGAAGGCAGAAGTACACAAGAAGCAAATATGACAATTGTGTGTATTTACAGAAGTTGCATGATGGATCTTTCATTTATCTACTCTTGTATGTTGATGATATGTTAATCGCTTCGAAGAGCCAAAAAGAGATAGATAAGCTGAAGGCTCAGTTGAATCAAGAGTTCGAGATAAAAGATCTAGGTGAGGCCAAGAAAATTCTCGGCATGGAGATAAGTAGAGATAGACAGAGAGGCAAGCTTTGTTTAAATCAGAAGCAATATCTGAAAAAGGTATTACAATGTTTTGGTGTAAATGAAAACGCAAAACATGTAAGTACCCCACTTGCTTCTCATTTGAAACTTAGTGCTCAATTATCTCCGAAAACTGAAGAAGAAAGAGAATATATGGCAAAAGTCCCATATGCTAATGCAGTTGGGAGTTTGATGTATGCGATGGTGTGTACGAGGCCTGACATTTCACAAGCTGTTGGAGTTGTGAGCAGGTATATGCATGATCCTGGAAAAGGACATTGGCAAGCTGTGAAATGAATTCTACGGTATCTTCAAAAAACCGTAGATATTGGTTTAATTTTTGAGCAGGATGAAGCACTTGGTCAGTTTGTAGTTGGATATGTTGATTCCGACTTTGCTGGTGATTTAGATAAACGTCGTTCAACTACGGGGTATCTGTTTACTCTTGCTAAAGCCCCAGTGAGTTGGAAGTCTACCTTACAGTCTACAGTAGTTGTGTCTACTACAGAGGCAGAGTATATGGCAGTTACAGAAGCTGTTAAGGAGGCTATTTGGCTTAATGGATTGTTGAAAGACTTGGGAGTTGTTCAAAGTCACATTAGTCTATATTGTGACAGTCAGAGCGCTATTCATTTAGCGAAAAATCAAGTCTATCATTCAAGAACCAAGCATATCGACGTAAGATATCACTTTGTGCGGGAAGTCTTTGAAAAAGGAAAAATTCTACTTCAGAAGATTCCGACAGCAGATAATCCCGCAGATATGATGACCAAGGTGGTAACAACAATCAAGTTTAATCATTGTTTGAACTTGATTAACATCCTGAGAATTTGAGCACCTTCAGGTGTATGGCGCTCGAGAGCGCATTTGGAGGCACTACAAAAGATAACATTATCAAATTTGGGGAGTTGAAGGAAATGTGTGAAGATGTGATTATCCTAATCAAATCTTCAAGGTGGAGATTGTTGAAAAGTCAATTAAAGGGTGAGTTGAAAAGTCAAAAATGGGAGGTGCAAGTGGCACCGAAAGGAAAAATGGTAGGCAAGTTGTTTAAAATTGAATGGGATAATTGCAATTTTGGTCCCTAATTTTTTAGGCCATTTGCAAGTTAGTCCCTGAACCTCAACTATAAATAGGCCTAACCATTTCTCATTTCAACTATCCCAACCAATCTTTCTCTCTTAGTTTTCTCTCTTCTCCCATTTGAGAATTCTTAAGGAATTCTATTTATTTGTATTATTTTGGAGATAATAAAGTTATCATCTGGTGTTAGTGCCCGAGGACGTAGGTATAATTTACCGAACCTCGTTAAAACTCTTGTGTTTTTTCTTGTCCTATTTTTCTTTCAATATTTGAGGGTATAATAGCAGTATTTAATTGTACTATTAAATTACTATAGAAGGAATATTCTGACTAAAGAAAGACTTGGTATTTAAGAGATCCATGTGATCCACCTCTCTTCCCTAAGAATTGAACTTTGTTTGATTTTTTAGTACAATAATTTACACGCTTCCAACCCTATTGGAACAACACGACTGAATATGGGGTGTTACAAAGGTATCAATGTGTAAGTGTTAAGGACTAAATATATTATTATACTAAATAAAAACACTACATCATCATTTTCTATTAACAATCTAACTTAAAGTGATCAAAACAAAACTAATCGAAAATGTTAATCATAAAGTTGAAAGTTTTTGTAATTTGATAATTAAAAAAAAACACGCTAATAAATTGAGACCTTTTTATTTTTATAATAAATATAATCAATAAAATATGATATTGAATCTAATTAATAAATTTCATATATATATACATGTATAAAAATGTGTGTATATGTATATTCTATAAGATGTCAGAGGCCGTCACTGCTATTTAACCTAGCATCTTTATGTTGTAGTAATAAGGCTTCTGTCCTCATGCATGGCACCTGTGAATTGGTTCTTTGAAACTGCACAAGTCCATCTATGACCTGAAACAAGCACCACAAGCTTGGCTGAAACTGCACAAGTCCATCTATGACCTGAAACAAGCACCACAGGCTTGGCTGGAGCTAAGTAGTTTTCCTCTGCAACATGATTAAGAACTGAGTTTCATATGTTTGTTTATTCATCTATGCTAACGATTCCATCCCAATTTTATTTATTGGTTTATGTGAATTATCTTGTAGTCCTAGGAGGTAATAATAATAATATGATGTTCAGTCTTTTCTGGCAACAATTGTCTCTTATATTCGTCTTAAAATATCATGGTCTCTGAATTATTTGATCTGTTGAGGTAACCAACACGTGTTCAACTGGCTTAAAATACATGTTTTTCATAATATAAAGATGTATTGTAATTAAAAGTTTGTGTTATCATGATGCTTGGCAAAAAAAAATAACCTCATTTCAAATATGGTCGGACTTAGACTTTAATATTCAATGTTCAAGTTTGATTGAACTCGTTTTATACTTTTATAATATGAAATATTCTTTTAAAAAAAAGGATTAATTACACTTGAGGTTATTAAAATATAGGTAAATTTACGTTTTAGTCACCTAACTTCAAAAAGTTAAAAAAAATGCTCATTGAACTAATCGAAAGTTTTCATTTAAGTCTCTAGAATGCTAAAATAATTGTTGTATGGTCTTCTATATTTGCATAGCTTACACCAATTAAAAGCTCTCCTTCTTTGTCTCTTTTATAGCTCATTTACTTTTATGACACAATTTGAATGTCACAAATTTGTGAACTAAAATCTAAATAACTTTTTTCTTCAATCTCTGACACTAACCGTCAAATTGACTTGGATCTAAAGTATGTTATTCTAACCATTAAGGGGTACTAATCCACCGTATCGATCATTGAATTATCGCTTGGAATTTGCTAGCCAGATTTAAGAAAAAAAGAATACCCTAGTACTTTAAATAAATAATTTCTAATATTTCAATAATCATTTTATAAGTTTTTAAAATTAAATTATCAAAACGTAAATTTTTCAATAATTTAATGACATTAATTGTAGTTTAACCATAATTTTAAAATAAAAAATGCAATAATTGAATAAAAAAGAACCTTTCATTTAAAAACATCGGTTTTCACGCTTCTTTTTATGGTTTAAAAAACTTTTCTTCTTTACTTACACTTATCCGTCCAAAAACCCTAAGGCGACCCTCTTGCATGATTTGGCCATTGAAATACTAAGTGGCTTAAGTGTAAAAATCTTCTACGCTTCCAGTGCGTTTCAAAGCTCTGGTGCTCTTGCAATGGTTTGCTGGCTCTAATAGACGACGACAATAGAATATTTCTATGGAACCCTTCAACGAGAAAATCCCAGGTATTACCTTCCACTGAAATAGACTTTTCATCTGCATCGATTTTCTTTCCCTGTTCAACTTATTATGGATTTGAGTACGATCCCATTTCTGATGACTACAAATTGGTTCGAATGGTCCAATTACATGGAAACAATAAAGGCTATCTTCACTCGGAAGCTAAGGTTTACAGCTTGAGGAGCAATTGTTGGAGAAGGATTAAGGATTTCTGCTTTTATCTTATATTATATCGAAAATTTGGAATTTTGGCTAACAAACGCTTTACATTGGATGGTTTTTAAAACTCCCCAATCATGAAAACAAAACCTTGTTGGTTTTGATCTCGGGACCGAGGAATTCCGTTTCCTTGAATTGCCGGATTTGTGTTTAGATAAGCTTTTTTGTTATGACATAAAAGCCATGGGAGGTTACAATTGTTTGACTGCAACTTACAGGGACTCCAATGATGTTGTGGCTGATGTATGGATAATGAAGGAATATGGGGTTAAAGAATCTTGGGTTAAATTGATATCATGGAACCAACCCCACCTTCTTCCATGTTTTCCATCTGTAGTAGTAGTACCTTTGGCTTTTTCAAAAAAAATGGTGACAAAGTTTTATTCAACATCTCTTAGAAGTGCAGAATTTATAACAAATGGTACAATCTTAGGGACAAGTTTGTGTGGTGTGATTTGTGTGGCGAAAGGGTTGAGAAAGTTGAGATTAGAGGTATTCCAACTTCATTTGATGTATGAACTAATTGGACTAAACACATGTTTTGAAGATGAATATAATTTGCTTCTATTTTATATATAGCAAATATGATTTTGGATTTCATTAATCATACAAATTATGAAAATAAAACATAATTATATAAATGAAAAGTATAAAAATTTAAAATTAGTTACGAAACAACATCATTAACGAAATAGTGAATCAAAATAACTTTTTTTTTGTAATGTTGGTTACGAAATTTAAAACTTATATGGTTGAATGCCTAAAATAGAAATACACTAATAATTTGTGACTAATAGTATAGGTGTCATTATATGTTGATCTATCTACAAATGCAATATTATATATGATATGTTGATGGTGATTGAAAGTGTATATGTGGACTAAATTTATAGAATTTGTAAATGTGAAGAGTTAATTTTATTAAATTATTTAGAACTAGGACCAAATTGATAAAATGTATAAGAGTCGAGGACTAAATATGTTATTATACCAATTTAAAAAAAGGCTACATCATCATCTCATTTTAACGATTTAATGGAAAGTGACCAAAACAAAACTAACTGAAAATATTTGTGATGAAATTGAAAGTTCTAATAATTTGATTGCTAAAACAAAAAACATGCTAATAATTGAGACCCTTTTTATTTTTATAATAAATATAATCAATAAGATAAGATATTGAATCTAATTAATAATTTTATTTTTATTTTACTCACCCAAAATGAAATATTTGTAATTTTCTCACCCAACTTTTAGAACGCTTTTATTTTATGATGGATAATTGAACATGTCACATCAAGTAAACACTTTCATTTTGGTCACCCAACATTTAAGTTACTTTTATTTTGGTAACCCAAAACAATATTCTTTTATATATATATATATATATATATTGGTCATGGTAAAAAAAAGTTAATGATTAAAGTGAAAAAAGTCCGGGTATTAATCTTTAAGCGACGATTCAATGATCGGTACAATAGACTAGTAACCATTAATGAGTAAAAAAATATACTTTAAATCTAAGTCGATCTAACAATCAATGTCAAAGATTAGAGTAGAAAGTTGTTTGAATTTTAATTTGTAAATTCGTGATGTTTAAAGTAAGTTTCATAGGAAAAAAAATGAACTGTAGAAGAGAAAGAAAATGAGAGCTTTCAATTGGTGCAAGTAGTGCAAACAGAGAATGCCATACAATAATGAATTTAATAGTTTAGTGACTTAAATGAAAATTTTCAAATAATTCTCTGATCAATTTAAGAATCAGTGATCAAAACATAAACTTATTAATTATTTAGTGGCATTGAATTCATTTACCCTAAAAAAAAGCTTAAGTACGTACTAACATTGGAGCAAGACATGGGATTTAGACAAAAATATGAGGTTCAAAAAATAGGCTCGAGCAAAAAATAACCTCACTTGAAATATGGGTTGGACGTAAGACTTTAACATTCAAGGCTCGAGTCTGGCTGAACCTATTTTATACTTTTATAATATGATTTTTTTTTTAAAAAAATTACCGCTTGAAGTTCAATAGCTAGACTTAAGAAAGAAAAAAGAACAGCCTTGTTATGATATTTACTATTACCAACCCACAACACGAATGGGTCCGGGTCAGATTCTACACAGTTCACATATTGAGCTTGTATATCGAGCTCACACATTGAGCTTGTATATCGAGCTCACACATTGAGCTTGTGTATCGGGCTCGCATGATACTAAGTCTTCGCAGAAGAGGCACTTAAACCCTCCTCCGAGATCACATGTGAGATCGCACATGGGACAGTGCGATGTGGGTTCGCACGTCACTATATAGGTGAACTCCCATCGTATAAATACGTGTTAAGTCTAGAGTAGGGTAGATGTTAGCATGCATAGAACCTACCTAGGATATCACATCAATTAACAGTAATTATATAATAGAAATATACAATCTTACCATCTAAGGAACATAGAGAAAAACACTCAACAAAGCTAGTGACTTAAATTAAAATTCTCTAATAGTTTAATGATCATTTTATAATTTTTTAAGTTGAGTTACCAAAACTGTAAACTGTAAACTTTTTTATAATTTAGTGCCTATCATTTTAAAACTTTTTTTTAAATTTTAAAAAAAAAAACCCTATCATTAAAAACAATTTTTAAAAAACCCTTTTCTTCTTTGTGGCCATCCAAAAACGCTAAGAATGGAGACCTTCTTCTTGGATGAGATGATCGAAATCCTATGTCGTTTAAGTGTAAAAGATCTTATACGCTTCAAGTGCGCATCAAAGCATTGGTGCTCTTTGATCGATGATCCATATTTCATCAAACGCCACCTCTCCCATTCCCTCAAAACCAAAACCAATCACTCCCTCCTTCTCCGTCACTATGAGTACAACTTCTTCTCCGTCAACTACGACTCAGGGGAAGCAATCCAAAGACTCAACCACCCAGTCGGTGAACAAAAAAGAGCCATTAAAATATTGGGTTCTTGCAATGGTTTGCTGGCTCTAATAGACGACAACGATGGAATATTTCTATGGAACCCTTCAACGAGAAAATTCCAGGTATTACCTTCTACTGAAATAGAGATTTCATCTCCATCGATTTGCTTTGAACGTTCAACTTTTTACGGATTTGGGTACGATCCCATTTCTGATGACTACAAATTGGTTCGAATGGTCCAATTAATTGGAAAAAGTAATGGCAAATTGAATTCGGAAACTAAGGTGTACAGCTTGAGGAGAAATTGTTGGAGAAGGATTAAGGATTTCTGCTTTTATCTTTTATCAGCTCGAGAAATTGGATTTTTGGCTAACAACGCTTTACATTGGATGGCTTTTAAACCTCCCAAATCGGGGAAACAAGACCTTGTTGGTTTCGATCTCGGAACCGAGGAATTCCGTTTCCTTGAATTGCCGGATTTTTGTTTAGATAAGCTTTTTTGTTATGACATAAAAGCCATGGGAGGTTATATTTGTTTGACTGCAACTTATAGGGAAATCGATACTGTCGTGGTTGATGTATGGACAATGGAGGAATATGGGGTTAAAGAATCTTGGATTAAATTGATATCATGCTACCAACCCGAATTTATTCCAGATTCTCCATTTGCAGTACCTTTGGCTTTTTCAAAAAACGGTGACAAAGTTTTATTCAACATTTCTTACAAGTGCAGAATTTTTAACAATTGGTACAGTCTTATGGACAAGTTTGTGTGGTATGATTTGTGTGGCGAAAGGATTGAGAAAGTTGAGATTAGAGGTATTCCATCTGTATTTGAAGTGCACTTTTATGTTGAGAGCCCTGTCCCTATTAATGGTAATGCTGTAATGATCAACAATGAGATGCCCTAGAGGTAAATTTTCTTTATTTAATTGCATTTTTTATGCTTATATAGATTTGCATTTATATTTGTATGGTGAAATTTAAATTTTCAAATATGTTATTGGTTTTTAAGTTGTTAGGAAATATTTTCATAATTGGATTAGTAGTTGAATCGGTCATGTTATTGATTCGATAAAATAAATAATTAAAAAATAATAAAAAATAGGCTTAGTTGGTCTTTATTTGCTTGTGGGTTAGTCGATTTAATGTCTCTCCCTAGATTGATATCTTGGTTCGATTCAAACAACCATGTTGTTTGAGATGATTTCTTGTCCAAGGTATAATTAGAGAAATGATATGAGGGAATTAAATGTTAATTAAATTTGTTTCTAGAGCATTTAATATGAGTATTTTTAATATATGTTTTTTCGTATGTATTTAGAAGAATATTTATATATGGATATGCTAGAGAAGCCTGTGCTAGTCCTAAACCCTAGAAATTAATTTATTTATATTGTTTTTTTTTTCATGTTGTTAGGGATGATTTATTGTTCAAGAAATTTTAATTGGTGTTATAATTAGAGAAATTATACAAGGTAATTAAAGTTAAATGAAGTTTGTTTCTTGATTACTTTACGAGTATCGGATATAAGTATTTTTAATTAATGTTTTTATGTACTGGAGGATGGTATTATTATATTTATATTTAGATATGCTACATAAACACATGAATAATTGGAGCTTGATTGTAATTAGTTTGAACTAGTGGAAGAATTGGTTTGATAAAATGCAATCTTACCATTTTAATAATTTATATCTTTATAATTTTTAAATGATTAAATCAATTTTTTATTATTTTTACGAGGGCCAAAATATAATTTTATCATTACTAATTTAAAAACTTATAAATTATAAAGAGTCTAAATAAAAAAATATTCATTTTAGAGTGGAGCTAGAGCCCCTGCCAGCCCTCCCATTGGCTCCACCCATGTTCAAAGTGAAAAGGTTGGTTGAGATCCCTATTAGTCCCTCCTAATGTTAGGCATGATTTCTAATTAAGTTATAAGTTTGCTTTTCAATTATTTTATGAATATTGGATATAATTATCTTTTTAATTATATTTATGTTTAGATATGTGTCGAAAGCACATGAATAATTAGAGTAGTATAACTCGATTGTAATTAATTACAATTAATATATAAATTAATTTATTTAAACGTTTTACTGAATTTGTGTAACATTTCATACCCGATTCGGTTTTCGAATTTGACTTACAAAATGTTATAACCCTTGTCCTAGAAACTTCAATCAATCTGGCAACATATTATCTATTACACTCATAAATAGGTATCAACCACATTCAAAACATGATACACAAACATTTCTGAGTCTCACACAATCTTACGAATACTATTTGACGTTGTTGTAGATTAACCATATATAATTCTAAAAAGAGAGAATCCGATATTATTATCAGACCAGGCAAAAAGGTCAAAACAGTACCATTTTCGTTTCGTAGAGCTCCCATAGCCAACCGTAGAGAGAAAAATGACGACTGCTCATAAAACCAAATTGAACCACTCTCTCAATAAAGTGGAGAGCTTCTGTAAAGAAATTGTTTCACTTTTTTTTCTATTTTTTTTTCTAATAATTATTGAATCAAATTAAAAATCAACTTTAAAAAGTTAAATTTATTAATAAGTCAATTTAAAAAATATTACACAATCATTAAAATAATAGTGACTCAAAACAACGTTTTTGATAATGTTAGTTACGGAATTTAAAGTTTATATAGTTGAACCATCAAAATAGAAATACAAAATGGTATGGTGTCATTATTTGTTGATCTATCTAAAATTCTATTGCTTACGCCTTTGCTTTTATGTAAAACTGGACTCAATAATCTTTAATTTTCAATATAAAAAGTCATGACCAAAACAAAAATAATCGTAAATGTTAGTGATGAAATTGAAAATTTTTGTAATTTTATAAGTAAAACAAAAACACGTTAATAATTGAGACCCTTTTTATTTTATGATAAATATAATCAATAATATAAGATATTGAATCTAATTAATATTTTAATTTTTATTTTAGTAACCAAAGAAATAATTGTAATTTTGTCACCCAACTTTTAAGACGCTTTTATTTTAATCATTCAAGTATTAAATCTCCAACAACGGTTAATTAAATATGTTAAATTTACGATAAAAAGATTATATAACTATTTTAAAATTAGTATAATAATAAATTTACTCTCAACGTCTACCCGACTTTCATTAAATTTTGAATATGTGACATTTATCAAAAATCCGTTAATACTAGTGTTATAAATAAAGGGACTAAATTTCAAAAGCTCAAAAAGTAGAAAGACCGAAGACAAAATTAGACCAATTCGATTCACTACTAATTACAATAGCTGCTCCGTCAACTTCACCGGCGATTGATCCATGGTGGGAAAATGAAATGGAAAAAAAAAATCTAAATATATATCCGATTAATCCCCACATTTCATGCTTTACTTGATCAAAAAACCATCATAACTCATGTTGATGAAACTATCAAATTAGTGTGAAACAAAAATCAATAAAAATTTCCTAAAAAAGAAGTTTTTTTGGATCCAAAACCCGAAAACATTGGATAAAATTGAACCCAAAACCTTGCTTCATGGATAAGTTAGGAACGAGTAAATGGCATTTGCAATGGCAGCTAAACAATTGGGTTCCGCTTTGTTCGCCTTTAATGGCGGCTTATCCTCTGAAAAACCAAAAAAATAAAATAAAATGAAAACAGTTAATCTATCGTGGATTCTATCTGGAAGATATTGTTTACCATTGATTTTTTTGATGAGTTCTTTTGGTTACCTCTTTTGGTCGGTTTCATTTTTTGGAGACCCACCTGAGTTTCGATCTTACCCAAGATCGGATTTTAGATCCCCTTCTTTTTCGTTACATCGACTTAAAAATTTTCTTCATTTAGATTGAACTAAGAAACCCTTTACATATATATATTATATAATATAATGTAATCGATATAAATATATATGTCGATGTTTAAGGTTTGGGGAGGTGAAATCCGAATTCAGGTTGAGATTTAGAGTGTGGGATTTTTGGATTAATGGGGATTTGTATTAGCAGTAATAAACAGAAGCTGAACCAACTTAAACACGGCCAATCTCGCAGGAAGAAGAATCCAGGTTTATTATAAATTCCATTTTCTCATTTTTATTTTTTTGATTTGGAACTTTGGGTTTGTTTTTTCATGGTGAAATTTTGTTATGTTATTTCAGTTGTTTTTTGAAAGTTTTGTTGTGACATTTGTTTTAAGTTTATATTGTTTGATGAAATCTGGACTTGGAAAATGTTATGTTTATTTTATTTTATTTTTTTGTTCAAATGGGGAGTGGCAGTGTGGAAAGCTTTTATATGTATAATGTTATTATGAGATTAATTGTAGAAGAAAACTAGAGGACTCATGAGAATTGATTGATTAGGATACTGACTTCTGGTCGTGCCTTGTGTGACCGAAAATGAGGATGAATTTTGATGTTTCCGGTATGATCATGTTCGCGAGGGCTTAATTTAAGCACTCATGAATATGATCGTATCAGTTTCATGCTTAGAAAACCAGAGGAATCATGACAATTAGTTGAATGAACAGAGTTTGAGAACTAGTGAACTGAGACTGATTTCCAGTCATGCCTTATGTGACCGGAGGATGAATTTCAATGTTTCCGATATGAGCAGGTTCGCGAGGGCTTAATTTAAGCGTTCTTGAATATGATCATATCAGTTTCATGCTTAGAAAACTAGAGGAATCATGACAAATTGTTGAGTGAACAGAGTTTGAACAAGCTAGGACTAGTGAACTGAGACTGATTTCCCATTTGGCCTTGTGTGGCCAATCTTTTGAAAATCATATAGAATCATTGAATGAGGATCAATTTTGATGTTTCCTGTATGATCATATGCACGAGGGCTTAATTTAAGCGATCTTGAATATGATCGTATCAGTTTCATGGTTACTAGAGAAATCATTATAATCAGTCGATTGAATTTAGTTTGAATAAGCTAGAACTAGTGAACTGAGACTGATTTCCAATTCTACCTTGTGTCATGTGTGACCAGAGGATGAATTTTCCGATACGACCATGTTTGCAAGGGCTTAATTAAGCACTCGTGAATATGATTGTATCAGTTTCATGCTTAGGAAACTAGAGGAATCCTAAAAACTAGTTGATTGAATAGAGTTTGAACAAAGCAAGAACTAATGACCCGAGACTGATATCTGATTCTGCCTTGTGTGACCAATCTTTTGAAAACTGTATAGAATCATTGAATGAGGATGATTGATGCTTCTGATATGATCATGTTCTCACGAAGGCTTAAATTAAGCGCTCATGAATATGATCGTATAAGAACACTAGAGGAATCATTGACTATTAGTAACTGAATAGAGTTTGAACAACCTAGAACTAGTGGAACTGAGAGCAATTTCTGATTTTGCCTTGTTTGACCTATAATTGTTTTTTTTAATCCCGTACAGAATTATCAGACTGAGGATGAATTTTGATATTTCTCATATGATCATACTCACAAGGGCATAATTAAGTGCTCGTGAAGACAATCGTATCATTTTCATGCTTGAATCTTTTCATATAAGTTTATAGAATATTTCTTTTAACATAAACAACTTCAAACTGAGGACTTAAAACTACTTTATTTCTGACAGAAATAAGAACAGAAACGCAGGGATCAAATGAAACCGAAACCCAAACCGTCGTTCCTTTGACACCTGCCAGGGATGTCAAAGATCTACGGCAGCATCCTGGATATGACAATGTTTGCATATTCACATATGAGGAGACAAGGTTGGCTACAAACGAATTCCGGCCAGACCATATCATCGGCGAAGGAGGATTCGGGGTTGTTTATAAAGGAGTCATAGATGAGAAGGTGAAGGCTGGTTACCCAACTACGGTAGTCGCCGTTAAGGAGCTTAATCCTGATGGGTTCCAAGGTGATAGGGAATGGCTGGTAAATCCAATCTCCTTGTATTATTCTCTTTTAATCTGAGGTGTTACTGTTTTATTTATTCTATCTCTAAATATATGAATACTTAGTAAAAAGTTTCATAGCTAGGAAAACTTTTCATCCTAGGTTACTCGGACTCGAGTGTGAATGTCAGGTCATTTTTTTTAACTTCTTTTCATGTATTTGAAGAATCATTTCTTTATACCTATATCCAAAACATGTCGGACACGTTTAGTTAAAGTTCCTTCTAGCTGGAGAAGAATGCTCATACACATGGTCGGATGCTGTTGTACTATTATTCTGATTATAAGATAGAGATCATGTTATTTCGACTTCTCATTTTTGTTATGGACAAATATATGTAAAAACTTGGATAAAATTAAACAAATCTGTTCAAATACATATTCTGGCTTTTAGCACTCTCACCCAAATTTGAGTAACAGCTGTTTAGAGTTGATATTTTTCTCAACTTTATGGATTCAACCATAATTGGGTGGGTCGGGTTAGTTGTGATTCGAAACAATTTAAATTTAGTCAATTTGGGTTTTCAAATTTCAAATTCAATTTTAAGTTTGGGCCAATTTCGACTTCGAGTCATTCAAGTATAGATCATTTCAAATTCAGGTAATTTCATGTTTAGACCATTCGTATTATTGCAAGTTTATGTCATTTTGGGTTCGAGTCATTTTAAGTTATTTGTTCAGATTTTTTTGAGTTTGGGTGGTTTGAACGATCAAATTGGACTTTCAAGTTAAGGTTTGAATTGTTTTATGTTTTGCAGGCTGAAGTCAACTATTTAGGGCAATTCAGCCATCCAAATCTTGTGAAGCTCATCGGATACTGTTGTGAAGGTGATCATCGATTGCTTGTCTATGAATACATGGAAAGTGGAAGCCTCGAAAGACATCTTTTTCGAAGTAAGTGGTAGGATAGAACAAGTGATTTTTAAGTCAATAGGAAAAAAGGAAATAAATTCCATCATGAAACTTATTTAAAAACCTCCTTTACTTTAGCCTATTTGTAAAGCAATTTGAAGTGATACAATGTTCCTCAGATTTAAGTGTAAATGTCGGGTGCGAATATGTGCCCATCACTTGCTCCTCCAAGCATTACTAGGATTATATTCATTTATAATTTGGACTAAACCTACCGACCCAACAGGTTGAATTGGGAATTGATTGGTTTGATGATTTAATTATATAGGTTGAGCGAGCTTGAACCAAAAAATTAGAGAACTAGCCAAAACCGATAAAAACTAAAAACTAAAGAGCTAGTTCATCTAATTCAACTTAGTGAAACAAAAACAAGAGATCCAACCGATTCAACTTTCGATTTGTTTTCTTTTCAATCATGATGTGTATATAGTTCCTTCGGCATTCCTTTGATTCAATGATTGGTTAATAATATTAGGGTAAGTAGTAGATATGTTGCTCTGATATCCATATCCAACTTATTCGAGCATGAACAAAGGATATGATCTTTCAAATACATTAAAAAAGATAAACATAATCATATCCGGTAATCACACTCGAGCCAAATAATAAAAATTACTAGAAAAAATATATGCTAAAAGGTATTTGCACCATGCATGCATGTCAAATAAAGAGCATATCTTTTGTTATTTACCATATTTATTGCTGGTTGTTAGGAACCGATTGTAGTTTGACTTGGTCGAAAAGAATGAGGATTGCTTTAGGTGCGGCAAAAGGGCTTGCTTTCCTTCATGGTGCCGGAAGACCTGTCATATACCGAGACTTCAAGTCATCCAACGTCTTGCTCGATGCGGTTATTCATCTTTCCCCTTTGTTATTCAATGTTATTAGGTTTCACTCGGGCTTGGTGTTGTGAGTATTAGATACAAGTATGTTCAATTTAGAAAACGCTTAATCTAAATGTGTCTCGGACACAAGTAATCAAAGTATCCATTTAGTATGCATTCTCTTTTTAGGATTTTATTTCCGTCACTAAAAATGCATGTAAAATGTAGGACTTTAATGCAAAGTTGTCGGACTTTGGACTCGCAAAGGATGGGCCAATGGGAGACCAAACCCATGTTTCAACACGAGTGATGGGGACACACGGTTATGCTGCGCCTGAATATGTTATGACTGGTTAGTAACAAGCAAGAAAGTGAGAGAATAGTTTTATACAGAACTGCTAATTGGATTGAATTATACATTAAAATTTTCAGGTCAAATTAGGTTTTAAATTTTATAAAACATTTCACTTCAGGCCATTTTCAAGTGCAGGTCAATTTGAGATTTCCTTAATCTCGAATAGAATCTATTTAAATTTTGGGTTCAGGTCATTCTATTTTGAGGATCAGTTTTACATGTTCATATCATTTAATGTTCTAATTTGTTGAGGTTTGAGACATTTCTAGTTACTTGGATCATTTCTGAGTTTGGGTTTATTAAGTGTTGGTTGTTGAATTTTTATGGTGAAGTCCAGTTAGATTGGATTTAAATTCGAGTTTATCAAGTTTTGGTTAAGATTGACAGGTCTAGTTTACTCATGATGTCATGTTATGTCGATACTAATCAATGACAATAGCTAACCAAGTTGCGGTACTGATATGAACAGGCCATTTAACAGCAAGGAGCGATGTCTACGGGTTCGGAGTAGTATTACTAGAATTGCTGATCGGACGAAGAGTGATGGATAAGGGAAAGCTTGGCCCAGAGAGTAACCTAGTCGAGTGGGCTCGACCACTCTTGAACCATAAAAAGAAGCTTATAAAGATCCTAGACCCTAAAATGGAAAGACAATTCTCACCTAGATCTGCACTGAAAGTAGCCCATTTGGCCTACCTATGCCTTAGTGAAAACCCAAAAGGACGACCTCTAATGAGCCAAGTGGTCGAATGTCTCGAGACGATTCAGGTAAAAGATATTAACCAAGAAGAGGCATTGCTTCTCAAGGGGTCTCGCCACGGCGTTGGAACCGTAAATGAAGTTCCCCGTAAGTCCCCCAGGACAATTACGAGAAAGAGAAATCCTAATAGAAGTGCAAGTTACAAAGATGGATGCAAACAAAGAAACGAACCTGGAAAAGGGAGAAGCCAAAGTGAACCCCCAACAAAGGTTCATCTTTCCGAGCCATCGAGTTCTGAAGCCGAAGATAAGGTAGAAAATGTAGCTGAAGTGTCTAGCAAAAGAATTACCTGAGAGCTGCCATTTCCACTTGCAGTGGAAGATATTTGAGCTGGTTCTCTAATAGTGCCTGGATCTTAGCCCATTAGTCCTTACCATTTTGGAAATGGTGGGGAAGATTGGTCAGCAAGTATTGGTCTCAAATGGTAGGTCAATTTGTGCTGGCATGGCTGCTGCACTTTGTAAGTTTTGCATCCCAACATTTCTTTCACTTGAATTAAATGATAAATTATAATTTAAGCAAACCAAATCCCCACACCCCCCATAAAAAAGAACTTTTTTCCAATTTACTCACCTATGTTTTCACTAGCAAAGTGGCCTACTATCAAGTTCGGCCTCAATCCAATTACTGGGATTCAATCTTTGGGCTTCGGGTTTAAGCCATTCGGGAACCTTTTTTTTCTTGAAAAATCTGAGTTCGGATTCGTGATTAGGAGGCCGTGAATTCCTTTCGGGTGAAAATTGGGGTTCATCGGCCACCGGCAAACGGACCTTTGTATCACTTGATTAAGTGATCAGTTTCCAGGGCATACATCCTGTCATCTCCAACTTGTTCTAAACCAATAGTTAACACCAATATTTAATAACCGGACTGATAGTCAACCTTGTCAGATCACTAATTTCTAATTCAATTGTCAGTATGAAAATATATTAAGAATTTATAAAATTAGTTCAACTAATTTAATTGCTGATTTTGTTCCAATTTTCTGTTTTTCATTGGTTTCAAGCGGTTCAGTCAAAGACTGGTTAAACCCGTATGTCTAGACTGATATACCAGTAACCGGTTAGTTCTCGGTCCGGTTCAGAAAACATCGGTTAACACATCTTATATCGAACTCTTGTTTAGAAATTGTATCTCGAAACGAACATTTTAGCTCTCTGGAAAAACAGATAAGCATAGACTAGCAAAGAGACAAATACTGGGAAGATTGGAAACTTGGTGAAGAATTTTTAACAAGCTAATACCTAATGTAAGGCCCAAATTTTGCCCGGGGCCAATAAAACTAAATTTAACTTAAACCAACCTTAGCCCAACCCAAACTAAAAAAAAATCCTAGGGGTGCCGCCCTACTGTCTGCCACCATAACCTACTGCATAGTTGGCCACCCACCCCCATTTTGTTCTACTTGCCTATAATGGAAAAGACAAATAAATTAAAAAAAGAACAAGTTGTAAAAGGTTAGAAAAACCTACAATCTCAATGTAATGGAGGGGATTTTGGATTCTATCTCATTTTCGGCTAAAAATAGAAGCCGAAAGCAATCGTAAAAGGGGATCCCCATTCTTGTACGCAAGGATTTTTCAGAAATAAAAAGGAGAAAAAAAAATAAAAAAAGGGTTAATTTCCAATCGTATTCTCTTGGTTTTCATTTTGTTTTTTAATTTCTTTTTAATTTCTTTTTTATTTTTGTTTACAAATCTATTAAACGAAAGTGGGCATAAAAAATAAAAATAAAAAAGAGGAGAAGAGAGTCTTACCGAATCCACTCCGTGGCTGCGTCGTCGGAGTCCTCCTCTCCGTTCGGCACGGTGAACGACGGCGATGATGGGTTTCCGAAATCCTAACTAAAAAGGGGGAGGGGGAGAGAACAGAGAAGCTCTGTATTCTTTTTGTTTAAAATTGGGGCTGGTAATGAAATAAAAAAAATGAGTTTTTTTGTTTAAATGATGATGATGAAACGGCGTGTTTGGTGGAGTAGGGATTTTCTAGATTAGTCCTTCTCCTTTGCAACTCTATTCTACCAGGCCCCATTTTCTGTTTTCTTTTGTTTTTTTTAATTTAGCTCTTAGATTTTGTTTGGGTTATATCTGGGTCCTTTGAAACACTGCGCATAAAAGGCTAGGAATATTTCCCAGCTAGTCCCTCATTGTTTCAGCGTGATTCATTTCGATCCTTGATGGCCTTCTTTTCATTATTTACAATATGAGTCCCTCTTCCCTTACATGTATCTCATTTTAGCTCAAATTCTAACTTTTTAATTTATCCCTTAAAGTTCATTTCTTTTTTAATTTTCGGTTCCTTGACCATTTAATCTTGTTTATTTTTCATTTTTTTATTATTTTCAATATTCTGCTTTTATTTTTATTTTCCTTAGTATTTTATTTACTTGCTCTTTTTAAATTCAACCCCTTATATTTTATTTTATTTTCATATTTATTGATTTACCTATATTTTACGCCTTAGACTTCATTTTTTTTTATGTTAAATCAAATCCTTTTAGTTTCCATTTTTGTTTTTTTCTTTATTTTTATTTCACCATTGTTTTGTACTATTCTTTTACCTTTATTTTTACATTCATGGACAACTGCTCATTGTATTATTACTATTAATATCCTTATCACGTTGTCTTTTTTGCTCCATCAATATTATTTGTTATTTTTGTCTTATTTGTTCTATTTATTTTATTTTCTGTTTATAATTTCAAACTAAATTGTTTTGTTTATTATCTTGTTCATCTACTTATTTCTTTATTCCTTTTAACTTTTTATACTAAAAAGTTCATTTATTTATGTTTTTTTAGATGCTCTTCGATTTTACTATTATTATTATTATTATTATTATTATTTAGTCCCATGTTAATTTCTTTTATGAATTCTTTTAAATTTATCTTAATATATTTTTACGTACATAAGTCATTTTTCTAGAACATATTTTACTACATATTGTTTTGATTTTAAATCTCACATTTAAATACTATTTTTATATATATTCATTTGTTAACTTTAAACGGATACATCATCTCTAAAATGTTTATGCACATTATTTGACTCAAATTTCCTCCTTCGTAATCTTTATTTTAATAATTATTTATATGTTTGTAGTTTGCCCATGTTGTTTTGTATATCATGAGTGTTTTGTTGTTTTTATCGTTTTATAAGTTATTACATTACATTTGTGATTGGTACTTGGTGTTGCTATCTTAATTTTATTTATCTAGGTTTGAAAACTTGTTGGAGCTCATACTTTGATTTGTTTCTTTGGTTATATTTTTAGCTTTCATGATTTTGATTGTTAATGTTTGGATGTGAGCTTACTGTTATTTTATGCACGTTAAGTTTTTTATTATTATTATTTGTTTATTCATCTTTACACTATTTTTATTTATTAATAGAGTTCGCTATCCCTGCATATCGTCTCATGTTTATAACTTCACCTTTTACTTGCAATTGACTCGTTAGGATTTTAAACTTGTTAATCTAAAATAATTATTCCATTTTATTTCAAGTCAAATTAATACGTTTTGAGCTAGTTTCACAATTATTTAAAACGAAGACGATATTCGATATTTGACAATTCGTGGAATCGTGCCCTAACGTATTAGGTTGCAATTTCTCATTCGCTCAAAGTAATCGAATGTCTCTTCAGAATTTCACTCGTATCTTCCAAGGTGAGGCAATGGTTAATGTTTGGAAATTCGATGAATCGTGCCTTACTGTGCTGGGTATCGATTTTTCGTTGAACCAAATAGTTGGGCATCCTTTTGTTATTTTCGAATTACAAATTTTTGAACGTCGAAACAAGAAGATTTTTAGCAATGGACTCGAGTTATTCAAATGTTATTAACAAGAACCACATTTCAAAAACATTTTTAATTTTAGACAAAAGGACAATATTTAATCGATTTGGTACCAATTTTGGGCATAATGAGGGTGCTAATCCTTCCTCATACGTAACCGACTCTCGAGCCTATTTTCTCATGTTTTCGTAGACCAAAATCATTATTTTAGTAAACCAAAATGTTTTATTAAAACAACCTAAATTTCTAGGTGATCCGATCACACCTAAACAAGAAAAGATTGGTAGCGACTCCATTTTCGCTCTCCAAAAAGTCGATCCATCATTTTTAAATCGAAATAAAAAAATGGTTTCGACCCCTAATAACCAAAACAAGTTAAACAATCCACATGCACTACTGCAATAAAAGACAGAGGGTACCTGAACAGATGAATTATAGAATACTTCGTAAAGATGGACCTTTATACAGCAAAAACAATCGGGACAAGGGACAAAGCATATACCGCTTAGTGCTGTTCTTCCGATGAACCGAACAAGAGCAGAATTTTTGTTCAACGATTTCATAACTATGAGCACTTCCCTGTTAATAAAGAAAAAATATACATCAAGAACTAACAAGTGAATTTACTTTCTTGAAAGCAACTATATTGACAAACGATAATTATTCTGTCCACTGCTAGTGGAGTAAAAAAATTCCACAAGCAGGTCTAAGAAAATGCCAAGTGTTCTTTTTAATTCTTTAATATTATTTTATTATACCTAAAAAGAAATGGCATCAACCCAGACCCACTTTTGGAGCTTTTTACTCCACTGGCATTGTATAGGATAATAACCCTATTGACAATGCCAAGTATGCAGTAATAAGTTGTCACATAAAGGAATGGTATATTGGCATAGCCTTGAGTAAACATCAAGAAACTGACATTTAGTCGGGAAATCTTAAAAGTGAAAGCAAATACTATTGTGATAAAATAGAAAATGACAATGGTAAGCTACAAACTAATGGAGATGTCTTTCATATCTAAAGGACATAAATTTGAAGTCTTATTTGAGGATACATGAATCAAGATCAAGCACAATTATGAACTACGAGTCCTCTCAAATCCTTTCAGCGATTTTTATTTTTTACTATTTCCTCTTTCCCATTTTGCATGGGAGGAGTAGATTCAGGAAATTCAGAAACAGGGAAGCTGTTCTCTCTACTCTAGCCAGGGTGACAAATGAAATCAAATACAAGCATATTTACTTACCCCATTCTTGGTGGAACCTTATTGCCAGTGATGTAACTGATCTTCTTTCGGCAGGGTTAGAAAATTCCATGTTCATGGCCTCCTGAATTGCAGATAAAATCTCCCTTCTTACTTTAGCAGAGGGAATAAGGAGATTTGGTCCATGTATAGCACTCAAATCAACCACCTAAAAACCAAGGATCATAGTGGGTTAAAAGTACTGCTTGAAAACATAGAAATTTCATGTATCAAATTTGAGTGATAAGCCACTACAAGGCTCAAGACAAGACAAGCCAAATTATCACACAGAACAAGAGCATTAACCCGTCACCACAGCTTTTATGATTTTGGCTTTCAAGATTATTAGAAAAACATCTTTGATGGTTGATAGTATTTCTTACAGGTAATATGTTTAAGACATCAAGAAACATTTTTTGTCAGGTAATATGTTTAATACTAAACCAAGAGAATAATTTTTCTTAACTTGAAGTTTGAAGGTGTACAAATAGCATTACTGGAAAAACATGGAAAAAATTAGAGGGGCAATTAATAAAATGATAGAACTTTAGAGAGAAAATAGAAAACAACCATGTTCGTCAAGTACTCACCCTTGGACGGCCATACACAGTTACAATGCCTAGGCAATCAAGTGGAAAAGCAAGATAAGTAGGGCACAAGTGCACAACATTACTGACCAGACAACATGCATGAATGTTTTTAACAATATTAAAGGCCATATCATTAGGTTCTATTATATATCTCAAAGGAACAGATATAAACCTATCATCTTCCCGAATGTGATAAATAATCATGTATATCAGGAGTCTGAATAATATGATCTATAACTTGCCTGCTGCAACCATGGGATAATACAGTTCATAAACCTCTGTTCCAAGAGGTATGATGCCAAAGTACTGAGAATATTGTAGACATTCTTTTGGGAGAGACTTTCTAGAACAGGACCAGTTCTATCAAGAAGCTCAATGAGGACAATTTCATCTCCAGAAGATAGAGCTTTTGCATACGCAGAGTCTAGGTCCCCTTGGCATAGAAGACTTTTAACATGTTGCCATAGACCATCTTTGTTGTCTGGATACTTCTGTCTGCCACTCACATTTGGAATGGAAGAACAAGTAGAGGCAGCTTCACTTTTTCTGATCTGGCCAATGCCTTGTCCCCCATGCCCAGAGCTTTTGTGCACTTCCTTCCCAGTTGGATTTCTACAAAATTTTACAGTATGATTAGTCCATATCTCCATGCCCTGCTTTGCACAATTGGGTGACCTATTTCTACCAAGTGTTTTTTCCTCCCAAACATCAGAATTCTTCACTGACAGCAAAGAAGATTGTCTGTTACAAATATCTACGGAAGCCCTTGGAGTGCACGAAGACAGTCTGGAAGAAGCACCTTCACCCTGCTTCTCAAGTCTGGAATTCACCAAACCAGGATGCTTCCCTCCCTGCATAACGTCTTGCACCATACGATCTACTACATGTTCTAAACTTAAGACCTTTGACTGTAGCATGGACATGCTATCCATTATACCAGTTGAAAACACCTAAAAAAAATAAAATTCATAATATAATTCTTTGCAATGAAAAGGTTAATATCAGCCGTGGAGCAATTACAACTGGAAGAATACTTTTTCAAACATAGAGATAGAAAATAAAAAAACTCAAGACCTCTAGATAATACAAATAGAGCTCAGTTTGAATTGGGGCCTAGGATTAATGGACAGAATAGGATGAGACAAGATCAGTGAGTATAATGACTCATATGCTCCAGATTTCAACTTTATATTCTTCAAAAGTATAAAATCTGCCAAGGTCAGTCCTTCATAGTGATGAAATCTGCACATTGGAAAGCATAATGTTTTGCAACTATTGTCTATTGAGATTTACCTGGAGAAGATCCATCATGCTGGACTGCTTGCTGTCAATCTCCGAAAGCTGTTTCTGAATGCCAACAATTTTATTCTCAATCCGTGAACAACACATTGAAACGGTCTCCGGACTTGATTCATTGACTGCTGAATCAAGACTTCTGCGGTCCCTAATTTTTCCAGAGCACACACCATCTTCTTCATTACTAACTTCTTCACCTGCAAACCGCTGGCTTCGTCCCATAGACTTCTGCCAATGTCCCTCAGCTATATGGTCATGAGCAACAGTTACAAACTTGGACCCAAAGTTGTCACTAAGAAGGTTAGACACCGAAGAACACTCTTGTTTGTCATCCACTGGGACAAACTCATACCCTATATCTTGTGTACTTGTAGTGTCCGGCATCATTCTATCCAGTGTCTTGGTGATAGTGCTCCCTTCAGATTCTTCATTCTGAAGGTCTGGTAAAGAAACATTATGTTTCTCTGAAACAGAAATTTCAATATGCCAATCATCATCTTTGCAATGTTGAGGGTCTTGGACATAATTCTGAGATGTCTTTCTAACAGACAGAGGTATCCTTCTTATAGCTGGGTTTGTAGTAACTTTCTTCCCTGAGACATCTTTCCAACAAGAGTCATTGTTACTTGTTATGTCACAGGAATCACCTCCACAGAAGTTTTCTGCAGAAAGTATAAACAAGCAAATAGGAGCATTAAGAAGAGGGAAGAGACTAGTAACATAAACAAAATATCACCATATCATATTTAGTCAAATTTAGACTTCTTCCTAATCCAGCTGCAGAAGCTACTTAATGAGACTAGTTTATCATAATCAAATGCCACCTAAACTATATATGATATGTGAAAAAAATTCAGAAGGTAAGATTCTGTACAAATAAAGAGTAAAGGGCACCAGCTCCTAAACCTTTTACATAAGATCCAGCCTCAGAAGGTTCAGAAGTATCAGGTCCGGGAATGCTTCTCCAGTGCTGAAGGGCATGCAGTACTGTGTCCCTAACTGGTTTGACCTATAAGAGACAAGAACCTAATAATATGGTACAATCAATGAGCAAATTCCCTAGAGTAAAAGTCCTTAACAAATTCTAACCTTGTCAAAACGACAAGACTCAAGGGAACGGATGCAAGAAGCCCTGAAAGATCCCAGAAAAGAAGCACCACTTGAAGCAATCTCCCCCAATGCTACAGAAGCAGCTTTGCGTGTTGTCCAGTCACTGTTTTTGAGGGCTTCTTGAATGCTAGGCATTGCTGCCGCGAGAAGACTTTGTGTTGTAGCACCACCTGCCTGGAATGAACATTAAAATGCAAGTTTTACCATAATTTAAGCAGGTATATTATAAACAATAGACAGAAAACAATGATAAAGAAGGAGCATCAGATAAAACGAACTCCATTATTGAAACAGTAACAACTTATATGTAACTTGCTGCGTCATTTCTTAGACATCCAAGCTAAAACTAACCTGAATAATGCTTCTGTTTAACTCAATTACTGATGATTTTGCCATTAAGTGTGGATTCTTGAGCAATTTTATGGTCCGAGTCAACATCCGCTGCAAAATGGAAACTGGAGGATCATGAGTATTGTCAATGACCCTTGCCAAGCACAATGCTGCACCCGATTGCACATGCTTACTCTGTTCACCTAATGCTTCAAAAAGTGGCTTCACCAACGTAACAAAAACTTCATTATTATCATCTTCATGATTACTCAATTTTGAAGCCAAAACACCAATTGTTTCATGGCAAGCATCCCTCACAACTGAGTCTGGGTCCTTAAGCCTCTTAACAATGCTAGCAACCATCTTACTTAGGTATGGAAGAATAAGGCCCTGATGAAATCTAGCTAATGTAGCCATCAACCTGACAGATTCCTTTCTAACAGCACTCTTCTGCTCTGAATCAGTATCCAATATACACGACAAAAATGGGGAAATCTTATCTGGTGTTAAACATTCTGCTGTTTTCTCAAGCTCATCAACTCCTAGTTGATATGTATCCCTATCAGCTAACTTGTTCAGCGCAAGATTCACCTTATTCTTTAGCTCAAAAGCTACCTGTTGTGAGTTGATATTAGAGGGTCCTTTGGCTTTCCTATGCATGTGCGCCTTCATCTTGTTACCGATTATCAAGCTATTTTCACAGGGTTAAAGAGTTTAAAGGATGCACCGCTGCTCGTAACATGAATTTGCAAAGAGAAAAGGCAAACAGGAAAACAATGTAAGAATTCTTCATAGCAATAAAAGTTTCAAGTATTTATACAGTAAGAAAGAGTAAAACAACATGGAAAACTAGAAACAGTAAACACCATTTTCCATTCCCATTACAATAAATGTTGGAAGAAAAAACAAAAGGAGAAAAGGAAACAATAACTGATCTTATAAAGAGAATTACAGTAGTTAAAACCATTCTGAAAGTGACAAAACACGAAACCCTTTTTTGAAAAATAAAATAAAATAGGAAAACTCTAAAGTCCAAACCCTAGAACAACACAAAACCCTGGCTTAAATTGAAACCAAGAGGGCACCGATTTCAAGATATCCATTTCCTTTCTCTTTTTCTTTCCTTAGATTTTCCTGTTAAACAAACAGAAACTTCATAAACTCTCAACCAAAAGAAACTCTAAACCCCAGCTTAAATTGAAACCAGCAGGACATCGATTTCAATCTTTCCATTTCCTTCCTCTCTTTCTTTAGCTTAGATTTTTTTTTTGATAGAATAGATTTTCTTGTTAAACAAACAGAAACTTAATAAAATGTCAACCTAAAAAAAAAGCTCTAAGCCCCAGCAACTTAAGATCACCAATTTCAAAATTTCCACTTCCTTTTTCCATTTTTCCTTAGACTTTCTTGTTAAACAAACAAAAACTTCATAAAATGTCTACCATAAGCTCACTTCGTAACAAAGTATAGAATACTAAAACAAGGACGAGAAACAACATCATTTTACAGCAACTAAAACAAAAATTGAAGGTTTAGCAACTTACTCCCAAAACACCAGAAAAAAAAAAATCTGTGAACGAAGCTCCAAAGCTGATTAACCTGAAAAAATAAAAATTAAAAAAAAGAAGACAAATTTTAAATTTAAAAAATATATATTAATTTTTTTAAATTGAAAAAGGCACGAATCTCAGAGTGAGCTGAGAGAGAAAATAAAATTTGAAGAAAAGCTTACCCGTTGTCTGCTCTGCACAAATCACAAATGAATTTTTCCGTGCCTTGTGTTTTCCTTTTTTGCATTTGGCTTTGGCTTTAGTTTTCGCGCCTATACTGTGTGTTTCGAATTTTGGGGGAGCATTTTAACTGTGCGTGACCTTTGATTTCCTCCAAGTGTCCTTTTTGACGGCTTCGACCGTCTTTTCTCCTCTGCGTTCAAATTTTTTTATTGATAATGATATATTGCATGAATATGCGTATTTTGATTCTATTTAAATGGTTAAAATATGTAATAGGTCCATGTACTATTTACAATTTCAGAATTTAGTCTATTTACTTTTTAAATTTTAAAATTTAGGTCCGATTATTAACACTATTAAATTTTTTTATTAAATCTTTTGGTGTAATATTTTGAAATAAAAAAATATTCACTTGATAGTAATGTAATTAAAAATAAATTTAGCCCATCTACTTTTTAAATTTTAACATTCAGTCTAGTTTTTAACACTGATTTTTTTATTAAATTTGTTGATGTGACTTTTTAAAATAAAATAAAAACTTATTTAGTGACCATATAACTAAAGCAATAACGGTGTAATAAACTTGAATTTAATAAAATAATTTTAACAATATTAACAGTTGAACTTGAATTTTAAAATTTAAAAAGTAAAAAGACTAAATTCCTAAAAATAAAAATATAAAGACTAAATTCTAAATTTGTGAAGAGTACATAAATTTATGACATATTTTAACCTTTTGATAATATTTTAAATATATAATTGAGTTAATATAACATTTGGTACTATAACTTGTCACCTTTTTCTAATTTAGTATCTAAGTTTTTTTCAATGGAATACATCAATTTGACAAATGTGATACAAATTACCCCAATACACAAAAGGCGTATCGGTTACTTCTGTCACCATATTAAAAAATAAGCATCATTAATATATTGGAATAACATGTATCATATTTGTCAAATTAAGGCACCACATTAAGTACCAAAAAAAAAGAAAAAATGTCAATTTCGGGTACCGAATATATATTTTTTTTTGGGTGAAAAGATAGTCTAAAGGAAAAACACGAGATTACAAAGAAGAACTAGGGAATAAGGAACCCCTAGCAATATTATCTTCTAAAGTTTCTTGAATCTTCAATATTGGTGAGTTTTCAAATAAGTATAGATCTTCCTCATTTGCAAAGGCCATTTTAGCTAGGAAGTCCGTTGCTTGATTATCTTCTTTATGAATGTGTCATATGAACCACCTTTCTTATTGAGATAAAATATGTTGAATTCTCTTAACAAAAGAGATACAAAATGTTATATTAAACCTATAAAATTATACTCAATATTTATAGTAATTTTAATGTTGATGTCAATTTTAACTTTCAAATAATTATCATTAAATTTTATAATTTAATTTGAAATCTGTAAAATAAATTTGTATTATTAAATTCCAACATTCAACAAATTTATTCAATTCATATGTGAATAATAATACTAGTAATTACTGATTGTTTTTAATAACAGTAAATAACAATTTTGAATTTACAGAAAATAATACATGTAAAAATATTTTAAAAATTTATATTTTTCCTTGTTATAATATTGAGGAGGAGGAAAAGATGTTAAAATTTGAACTCAGAATTATATAAAAGTCAAATAAAAGCTTTAACCATTGCTTTAAACAAGTTTTGGTCCGTCAATTTCATATTGTAGTGACGTAAAATTTTGGTTTCGGTCGCTAATTGAGGCGATTTAGTGAAAACTTGAAAACTGAAGTTTGATTTTGAAATAAAGAGGGGAGTCGCCACCGATCTTTTTTTTTTAGGTGTGATCGGACACCTAATAAATTTATCTCTTTTAAACAAAAAGAAGGCCAAGTTTAGGTCTACGTCAAAAACCAGAGAAAAATTAGGGTTCGGGAGTCGGTTACGTGCAAGAAAGGTATTAGCACCCTCGCAACGCCCAAAATTGGTATCTTGTAAAATACGTGTCGCCTTAATTTTTAAAAATACGAGTTCAATGTAACATTTAGCTGTGATCTGGTTGAAACATAAGAATTTTCAATTTTTTTTATTTTTGAGAAGGACATACCGTTTTAACACGAGTCGATTGATGTTCACCTAACATAGCGGTGAAATCGGCGA
Organism: Gossypium hirsutum; assembly: GCF_007990345.1. Lineage (NCBI taxonomy): Eukaryota > Viridiplantae > Streptophyta > Magnoliopsida > Malvales > Malvaceae > Gossypium > Gossypium hirsutum. Next base: position 1,911,647 of record NC_053431.1, read on the forward strand.
CTTAGTGTTAAACCGATACGTTGCCTTAAGTATTGAAATTAATTAGAAAACAAGAATAAGATTTTCGAACTAATGCAAAGCAAATAAATAAATGACAAAGCTAGAAATATATTGAAGCAAATATAAGTGTGACAAATATATATAAAAAAACAATGAAAATATATGCGATATTAAACGTAATGTTAGAATTAAACATGCAATGGAAACGACGAATATATATACACAATAATGATATTAAGAGTATGTACGTAAATATATATATATGAATAGTAATAATGTTAGAAATATACTATGCACAGTGTTTGAAACATATGCCTATGATAGTAAAAATATAACTAGTAATGTTAAAATTTATATACAATATATACATATATATATAATAAATATTAAAAAATGTATGTACTTGACATATATGAAAAATGTATACATAATATTAAAATAAAACAATAAGTGATAATAATGAAAGTAATAGGTATAATAATAAATAATATGATATACGAAAATAATACTATATATAAAATATGTATACAAGAATAATAAAATATATGTACTAATATTAAAATAAATATAGTAGGAATAAAATAAATGTAATAATAATATATACACAATATGGTATTAAAAATATACATATACATATACATATAATAGTATTTAAGAATATATATACATAAGATGATATGGAAATATGTACATAGAATAGTATATAAAAATATAACTAATAATATTAAAAATATATATACATAATATATATATATAACATATATATACATATACATTAGCAATGATAACAATACAAAATGAATTTATTAACATGCTACATAGATACGTACGTATATGGGTGTAAATAATAAGGATACTAGAAATCCTTAATATATAATATTTGAAATATATGCATAATATAAATATATATATAATGTAGTATTAAAATATATACGCAATATATACATATTAAAATAATAATAATAATAAAACTATTGACAATGCTCCACAAATATATATATACTAAAAATATACATAATAGTATATAAGATATAATATTTAAAGTATACATAATGTATAAATATATATATACATAATATAATACATAATATAGACACATTAGAAATACTAATAATTATTAATAATATTACCTAAATATATTCATATATATATTAAAGATATATATATATAACAACACACAATAATAATAATAATAATAAAGTAGAATAACAAGAAAAAGGTAAAAAATGGACTAAATTGAATTGGGAAACTAAATTTTGGGTCTAATTTGAAAGAAAATAAGGAGGAAAGGACTTATTAGAACGCGCATGAAACTGTGGGGGGCCAAAAGCATAATATTCCCAACTATTAAAACGCTGCGCTTGGCTAAGGACTAAATTGAAAAGCACGACAAAAGTCCAGGGCCGAATTAAAAGCAAAGAGAACCTGATTGTAAAGGCATGAAAAAGCGGAGGGGCTAAAAGTACAATTAGCCCCTCAAATGAAAAACACGCGGATCCTTGGAGCGGGTCGGGTCAACAAACGGGTTAGGCCAAAACGACGCCGTTTTGGGGTAAAGAGCAGCCCCCAAAACGACGTCGTTTTGGAGGGCTATATAAGGCCTAAAATTAACAAAAAAAAATCATTTGGTGAGGAGAGAAAGAAAAAAAAGAAGAGAGAAGGAAGAGAAAAGGGAGTGGAAAGGGGATTTCCGGCGGTAGGCCGGTCACCGGTCCGATCGCCAGACCGTCGCCAGCGCCGGCACCGTGAAGGTAAAAAGCTCTCCTTTTTTATTTTTTTGTATTATTTATTTATATTATATATTTATGTATATAAATATAAATAGAGTAGATTGAATGTATAAACAAAAACGAAAAAAAAAACAGAAAACAATAGTCACCTTAGGTTTTTTTTTAGCTTTCGATTTTAGTACCTTGGTTCGTCTGATTTGGTATGATAGTTGTGATTTCGTATAACTGGAATTGCTATTCTGTTTTTGCTATTTTAGAATCGAATGTTTTTTCTTTTTATCAAAAATTTACCGAAAAAAATCTCTTTTATATTGGTTTTCATGGCTTTTTATAGCCTTTACAATGCCTAAATCTATTTGTTGCGTGTTTACTTGTCCTTGCAGGTGGGTTGATGGCCGGTGGAGCAGAGCTGGTGGCACCAGGGGATGGTGCTGGTGGCTGGTGTCAAAGGGCAGATGGGCAAGTGGCTGAGTCGGCTAGGGTTTGTTAGGTTTAGTTTTAGGTTAGTTGTAGGTATTTGGGTTGTGCGTTAAAATTGTGGGTTAATTTAGATGTGTATTGGGTTTGATATTTGGGTCTTGGAGTTTAATGTAAATGGGCTTATGTGATGTAAACAGGCCCAAAATTGGCCTATAACAACTGCCCCTCTTTGTTCATTGTCGTGTAATGGGAATAGAGCAAAGACACAAAGAAAGGCCAATTTTGCCCAGTCTTGCTGAGTCTTGACTTTTTTGGTGCTCTTCTTGTTCAGGTAGTCTCTTTCTAGTCCACCGTATCTTGTAACTTTGGTTCAATCCACTGCATCTTCTGATATACGCCTTGTAGCTTCAATCTACTCCAATGAAACTTCAAGGATATGAAATTTGTGGCTTCGATCTGCTTTGCTGTAACTTCAGAAAGATGAGATCTACAACTTCAATCTGCTCTTCTATCGCTTCAGTGAGATAAGGTTCGTGGTTTTTTCTTCTGCGACCTTAGAAAGGCAAGATCTGATATCCTCGATCAGTTCCACTGCAACTTCAGGGAGACAAAATCTGGTTTCTTCAATCGGCTCCAATCTTTATTCTTTACTCGGCATGTGATCCTAAGCTCAACTCATTTCTCGCAATATGAATTGACTCTTTAAAACTAGACGTTAAAAACAAAAACTGAAAATAGCTCAGCACGTGAGCCAAGGCTCAACTCACTTCTCGCAATATGAGTTGATTTTTGAAAACAGAATTTGCAAAACAGATGTTGAAAATACCTTGGCATGTGACCCGAGGCTCAACTCACCTCTCGCAATATGAGTTGATTTTTGAAAAGCATAAATTGAAAAAAAACATAAATTGAAAATACCTCAGCATGCGAGCCGAGGCTCAACTCACCTCTCGCAATATGAGTTGATTTTTTTGGAATAATTAGAAATTGAAAAACGAAATTTTGAAAATACCTCGGCATGTGGCTCGAGGCTCAACTCACCTCTCGTAATATGAGTTGATTTTTTTTGAAAAACATAAATTGAAAAAACAGAAATTGAAAATACCTCAGCGTGTCCTGAGGCTTAACTCACCTCTCGCAATATGAGTTGATTTTTGGAAAGAAATAGAAATTGAAAAACAAAATTTTGAAAATACATCGGCATGTGGCCCGAGGCTCAACTCACCTCTCGTAATATGAGTTGATTTTTTTGAAAAGCATAAATTGAAAAAACAGAAATTGAAAATACCTCAGCGTGTCCTGAGGCTCAACTCACCTCTCGCAATATGAGTTGATTTTTTTTTTGAAAAGCAGAAATTGAAAATACCTTAACGTGTCTTGAGGCTCAACTCATTTCTCGCAATATGAGTTGAATTTTGAAAACAGAAATAAAAAATCAAAATACCAAAACCTGTCATCTGGTTGAACTTATGTGTCTTTCCTTTGATTCAGTACAGCTATCATCATATCCTCTTACTCTACTAGAGTACCTAGATATGTCATGCATGATGTTATCATGATATGCACATGTTTGTCTTAACTGTCTTTATGCCTACATGATTATGCTATGTGTCTTAGGCATGTTTGTCGTATGTCCTTTTTCGTCACGATCTTTGATGATCTGCGTTCATTGCTTTGACTCTTGACTTTCTCTTCATGCTTTGTACCCGTCCACAAGTTTCACGAGTAATCTGTGTTTCTCAGATATCACTCTTTTGCCCCTGGTTGAACTTTGTCTTTGCTTTGAGGCTCTTGTACTTATCAAATTCTTATCCAGGTAATGCTTAACATTTCTTTTGTTTAGAGTTTGTCATTTCACTCTTTATCATGTAAATAAACCACATAATGATATGCATGAAAATGGTCAGGTAGGGACAAAAAGGGTACCTCACATTCATTTATTTCAAAGGTAACAAACAAAGAAAGTTAACCAAGGATAGTAAAAAGTATCATAAAGAGGGAGGGGATCACATTCAATGGATACAAATGCTCTAGATCTTCAACACATGAATTCTTCCACGTTTCTTAATCAATAATCTTTTCGAGCATGGCTTCTTGCGTAGAAGATTTCGAGCTTTCAGAAATGCTTCAAATACTGTAGTCTCGCTGTTTGACTTACTGTTCGAAACGCCTTGTTCTTTAAGCCCGGGTTTGCTTCATTAGAACGCCCTTTCGGGTTTTCATCCTAATCTTTTGTGTTAATCAAGACGCCCTTTTCGGGTTTTCACCTTAATCATTTTTTTTAAGATGCCCTTTTCGGGTTTTCATCTTGATTTGTTTTTAGACATAATATTTCTTTACAGCATCTGAATTCACTGGATTAAGTAACTCATTCCCATCCATCTCAGTAAGAATCAAAGCTCCACCAGAGAAAGCCTTCTTTACGACGTATGGTCCTTCCCAATTTGATGCCCATTTTCCTCGGAAGTCTTTTTGTATTGGGAGAATCTTTCTCAGCACGAGTTCTCCTTCGTGGAATTCTCTTGGCCGTACTTTCTTGTCATGAGCCGCGATCATTCTCTTCCGGTACATCTGTCCGTAACAAATTGCCTTTAGACATTTTTCCTCGATGAGGTTTAACTGGTCATATCGAGCTCGAACCCATTCTGCTTTCTCTAATTTCGACTCCATTAAGACTCATAGAGAAGGGATCTCAACTTCGATAGGTAGCACAGCTTCCATTCCACAGACCAGAGAGAAAAGAGTTGCCCCCGTAGATGTCCGTACAAATGTGCGATATGCGTACAAAGCAAATGGTAGCTTTTCGTGCCAGTCTTTATATGTCACGGTCATTTTCCCAATAATCCTCTTAATATTCTTATTGGCCGCTTCAACAGCTCTGTTCATTTTTAGGCGATAGGGTGATGAGTTATGATGCTTTATTTGAAATTGCTCACCCACTTCCTTCATCATCTTGTTGTTCAGATTCAATGTGTTATCCGAAATGATTCTTTCAGGCAAACCATATCGACAAATGATTTCCTTTTTTAAAAACCTGCAAACTGCAATCTTGGTCACATTGGCAAACGAAGCGGCTTCTATCCATTTTGTGAAGTAATCGATAACCACAAAAATGAATCGGTGTCCATTAGAAGCCTTTGGGGAAATTGGCCCTATAACATCCATGCCCCACATAGAAAAAGGCCACGGAGAAGTTATGACATGAAGGGGAGACGGGGCTACATGAATCTTATCGCCATAAATTTGACATTTGTGGCATTTTCTTGCAAAACTAATGCAGTCACTTTCCATCGTCAACCAATAGTAACCGAGTCTCATAATTTTCCTGGCCATAGTGAAACCATTGACATGTGTTCCATAGACTCCCTCATGGACATCTTCGAGTATTTTTCTGGCTTCAACAATATCTACACATCTCAAGAGCACCTGATCTTTTCCTCTTTTATACAGGATGTCTCCATCAAGAACAAATCCCGCTGCCATTCTTCTGATTGTTCTTTTGTCGTTCTCAGTTGCTTGTTCGGGATACTTTAGATTCTTGATATATTCTAAGACATCATGGAACCATGGCCGTCCATCTGGCTCTTTTTTAATGCTGAAACAATGTGCGGGGGCTTCATATATGCTCATTTGAAGAGGCATTATTTATGTTTCTCTGTTTGCTTTGAACATTGAAGCCAAAGTGGCCAGGGTATCAGCCAATTGGTTTTCTTCTCGTGGGAAGTAATTAAAAGTTATTTCTTTGAATTCTTTAATCAGTCCCGCCACTAGATCGCTGTATTTGAATAATTTCGAATCTCTCACTTCCCAATCTCTACGGATTTGGTATATCACCAACGTTGAGTCTCCGTATACCTCTAAAGTTTCGATGTTTCGTTCAATTGTTGCACGAAGTCCCATGATACAAACCTCATATTTCGCTATGTTATTGGTACAGAAGAAATTCAGCTTAGCAGTGAACGGATAATGGTTCCCTTCTGGTGATACTAAGACTGCTTCAATCCCATGCCCCAATGCATTCGATGCACCATCAAAGCTCATCTTCCATGACTTCTCTTTTGGTGTAACGCCCCAATTTTCGCGAATTTTGTGAATGTTGGCATAGGTTTAATTATGTTAGTGGGCCTCTAGAAGGCCCAAGCTTAAGATAGAACCCGATAATTTTAGTTAATTTTTGTTCCATAAGAAAAAATGGAGTGAAATTATGAAATAGGACCTATGTGAAAATGTTTGAAAATGCTATAGGCTAATTTGTAGTGGCCAAATAAATAGTAGTGCAAAATAGGAGGATTTGCATGTCAAATTCCCCACTTTTAATGTAGTGGCCGGCCAAGGTGATGGATAGTTGATAATGTATGCATTTTAGCATTTTAATAGTTAATGGATGATGGGCATTAGCATTTTAATAGTTAATGGATGATGGGCATGGTAAGCATTATGGACATATTTTTATTGGAATTATGGCATGAGTATGGCACAAATATTAGTATATCATTTATGTGCCATAAAAAGTTGAGTGATATGAATAACAAAAGGAAGTAAAGGAAGGTTTTTGTTCATTCTTTGTTCTTCATAGCCGAATTTGAGAGAGAGCAAATAGGGGAGGAAACCCTTGAATATTCAGTCACTAGGAGGGGGAAAATTGAAGGTAAGTTCTTGGTACTTTGCTTCTATCTTGATGTTCATGAGTTCTTCTTGATTCTATCCTAACTCATGAAGCATATTTTGGTTTTTGGTTGTTGTTTCATGTTCTTTTGATGAAAAATGGAAGATAGGTGAAGTTGAGCCAAACAAATGAGCATGCATGTGCCTTAGATGCTAAGCGGAAAAATCGGCTAACATGTTTTGCTTTAAAATGATGAAATGTAGATTATACTTAAGTAAAATCATAGATATGTGATGATTGATTGGTGATATACATGTTTAAATAACAAGCATGCAAGTTAGGTGTGAAAGAGTGATTTGGTAATAAATCTGCTTGGGACAGCAGCAGTAACGTGACTTTGGAAAATCACCATAAATTGTGGAAGATAAATTAGAAGCTGAATAAATTATGTAATTAAAGCTTAATGAGTCTAGTTTCAAATGAAATAAAGGAGAACATATTTTGAATTCTGTACAATGAGAAATTTGATTTGTAATGAAGAGTGATCAGATTAGTCAAACAGTGAAACATGGGAAACTTTAAGAAAAATATGGTATTGATTGGCCATACCAAAAATTCTGAAAATTTTATGGATAGAAGATATATGAGTCTATTTTCAGGGAAAATTAACGGCACTTGATTTGGAGTTTCGTAGCTCTAGTTATAAATGATTTAGTGACTGTTGCTCAGGAAGACAGCTTGCAGTGAAATTATGATTATGTGGTAAACATTGACAAAAATTTGTTAATGAGTTGCTTATTGATTTCTTATAAGCTTACTATGATCTGTAGGTGTGGTTGGTCGAATATTGTAAGGGGTTAATACGTAGTTTGTATTTGAATAGTTAGATTAACATGTTAGTAATCCAATTGTAGGCGGTTCGTGTGTGGATCTCGTCAGCATATCGTCGCAAACAGGTGTGTAACTAACACCCTCTTTCTTAGTCTAGATCGGCAAAAGTCGAAAAGCCGAAATGCCAAAAACTGGTATTTTGTAGATTTGCGAGTGTGCGAATGCTCGTGAGGTAAATCAATTAATGTTTTTGGTAAGCTGCAATGTTTGGACTGCAAAGTGCATGATTTCTGTGCCCTCGATATTTTTGGGCTTAATGGGTCAAAATTGGAATGATAAGCCAACGGGCCCAATTCGGTAAGAACCCTCGGTAGTGATTCTGTTAGTACGTGAAAGGTATGAATATGCATGAAAAACCCTAAAATAGATAAATTACTGAAATACCTTTAAAAGTGAAAAATTTACAATTTTACCCCTAGAAGATAAATTACCGAAATACCCCTAGGGTTAAATTGACCTAAATGCATGTTTGACTGTTGTTATTTACTTCATGCCATGTTGTTATTATCTGATGCATGGGACTGGGATATTGACGGAGGAAGTACTGAAAGTGGCTTGTCCACGTACTGGAGGCTTTGCCTCAATTTACTGTTAACTGAGCAGCAAGGCTGCAACTGTGGAGTGTTGGGCTGGGTGGGTTGAGCTATTCCCCACATGGAGTGTATGGCTGGTACGGGTGGAGTGTAGTGGTTGGTGGGTTGAGTAGTCTCCCCAAATGGGCTTGCATATGTTTACTAATGTTGCATGTATTTTGAAAGGGGCCTATGGGCCATACTATTATCTGAATAAGGGGCTAAGGCCCAGTTTATTGTAATCTGAAAAGGGCTCTGGCCCAGTACCACTGTTACCTGAATGGGCTTAAGCCCAATGGGCTTGAGCTGACTTGGGCTTTGAATGGGTTTTCCTTACACACTGAGTTTCCCCAAACTCACCCCTTCTTTAACCTTGCAGGTGAGCCTTGATGTGGGTGACTTGGAGCCGGAAGGGATTCAGAGTGGCCATGGTGAATACTTTTGGGTTTGAAAAAGAGACTGGTTTTCTTAAGTTATTTTTAATTACTATTTAATTTTTGGGTTGTAATAAGGCCATTTTAACTTTATTTTCTTCTTTGATTTTTCTGGGATTATATTATTAAAAACAACTTTAAATTGATGGATACTAATTCAAATGGGCTAGACTTAGGGCGTGATTTCAAAATGATACTTGTTTTTTTTAAATAACACGACGTCACGAATATTCAATTTACCAAAGATAATCACTCAAAGAAATTTCAACTTGTTATAACCAAGTGTGGCAATGGATGTGGGCATGTCTAGGATTGGATCCAATCGGAGAGCTTGGTACTTAAGCAGCCTTCATGGCTCACCTCCTCTGTTATGGATACCTACCTGGTGCCCAGCTTCCATTCACTTGGTTAGTTTGACAAAAGTCGGCTTTTTAAAACACTAAAAAAGGAACACGGGTTTTTGACTTCAAAGTGGCACGTCGGATTCGCCTTAACGTCTGGGACGGGTTTGGGGTGTTATATTTGGTGACTCGCATTCTTTTTTCGTGATGCACATCAAGTCTTCATCCGGGAAATCAAATCTCAATGGCTCATATTCCTCCGTTGTTCGAGTTGCTAAGAAATCAGCTATTGCGCTTCCTTTTATCGACTTTTGGCTCACATAGACAATGTCGTATTCTGATAGTAAGATCTGTCATCGTGCCATTCTTCCTGAGAGTGCAGGTGATTCCATCATGTACTTTATTGGATCCAACTTTGAAATTAACCATGTCGTATGATACAACATATATTGCCTGAGCCTTCGAGCTACCCAAACCAGAGCGCAACAGTATTTTTCAATGGACGAATACCTTGCCTCATATTCAGTAAAATTTTTGCTGAGGTAGTAGATCGCATTTTCTTTCTTTCCTGGCTCGTCGTGTTGCCCTAGTACACAGCCCATTGAATTTTCGAACACAGTCAAATACAATATCAATGGTCTTCCCGGAGTTGGCGGTACTGGCATTGGAGGGTTAGACAAATATTGTTTTATCTTATCAAAGGCCACCTGACATTCCTCATTCCATTCTTCCGGGTTGTATTTTTGAAGAAGCCGAAAGATTGGGTCGCATTGGTTGGTAAGTTAAGCGATAAATCGGGCGATGTAGTTTAACCTCCCTAAAAATCCTCTGACTTCCTTTTGCGTGCGCGGAGGTGGTAACTCTTGAATGGCTTTTATTTTATCTGGATCAACCTCGATACCTCTTTTACTGACAATGAAGCCTAGCAACTTTCCCGAGGTAACCCCAAACGTACATTTGGCTGGATTAAGCTTTAACTGAAACTTTCTTAGCCTTCCGAACAATTTCTTGAGGTTCACTACATGCTCTTCTTCCCCTCAGGATTTAGCAATCATATCGTCGACGTAGACCTTTATTTCTTTATGTATCATGTCATGAAATAACGTCACCATAGACCTCTGATATGTTGCCCCAGCATTCTTTAACCCAAATAGCATCACCTTGTAGCAGAAAGTTACCCACATTATTACGAAGGTAGTTTTCTCCATATCCTCAGGGGCCATCTTGATCTGATTATACCCCGAGAATCCATCCATGAAGGAAAACAATGAATGCTTTGTTGTGTTATCCACCAACGTATCAATGTGTGGCAAGGGAAAATTAACTTTAGGACTTGCTCGATTCAGGTCACGATAATCTACGCACATTCGTACTTTGCCGTCTTTATTTGGTACAGGGACTATGTTAGCCACCCATTCTGGATATTTGGAGGCTTGTAGGAAGCCAGCATCAAATTGCTTCTTGACTTCCTCTTTTATTTTCAACAACATCTCGGGTCTCATCCGTCTTAACTTTTGTTGAATGGGTTTGCATTCTGGCTTTAATGGGAGCTTATGGACCACTACATCTTCATCCAATCCAGGCATATCCTGATATGACCATGCGAATACATCTTTGTACTCGCGGAGCAAAACAATCAAATTGTGCCTGGTGCCCCCTGAAATAGAGGTCCCAATCTTCACTTCTTGCTTCTTTTCTTCAGTTCTCAAATTTATTATTTCAACAGATTCTTGATGAGGCAAAATCTATTTATCCTATTGTTTCACCATTCTTAGCAAGTCAGGAGACGAGATATAGTCTTCAGCATTTTCTTCGGCTTCGAATTCTCCTAAACAAATAGCCTTCTCAAAATCGATTTCAGGACTCGTAATGGGTTTGTTCATATCGTTGATATATGAGCACCTGAAAATTGAATGGAAAAGGAAACTATAGAGGAGCATCAAAGTATTGGGACCAACAGGCATGATATGAGATATATGCAATGACAGGCTGTGAGAAAAGGGAAAAATTATGAAGTTAATGAGAATGTAGAGACTATGACAAAATGCATCTTCATTAATGCTCATTTAAATGATAAAGAGAAAATCATAAGCTATTACAAAATAATCCCTCTATTACTTAGAGACACACAAAAAGAATAGTGTTAATATTGAGCATTACTCTGGAGAAGATTTAGAAACTACAAGGAGTTCCACAGCAGTCCAATTGTTCAAAACAAATCTAGGAGGACAAGGGTGTATCGTTGAAACATCTTTAATTGCATCACTTCCTTTGTCAATGACATTTATACTGACATTCTGAAGACCCCTTTCAATTAATAACATCGTGCTTCGTGGATTATCTTGTCCGGGTTATATCATTCCTGCAGATGTAAATGTTTTTGACAAAGGAGGGTACGTTATAGGCTCCCATTCTAATTCTCGGCCTAAGGTTCTTGCGATCCTTCTTTCTTGATCTTTCTTCCATTGTTTTCTTCTTTGACACACATCTAGTTGGAACCCTAAACCATATCGAGCTTTGTGATGTACTGGCTTTAAAACCCTAACTATTCATTGCAGATACCTTCCCAAACATTTCCTTGCTCGGACTCTTCTTCCCACAGTCAGCTCAACTCTCATCTTGGTATTCTTTGACAGCTTAGGCATGAGAATTCTATTTCCTTCAGCAACAAAAGTGGCATTGACAAATTCCAAGGATCGGAAAGAACATTCTATTGCATCTTTACTCACTTCCAGGTACGGTGCATCGGCAGAGATAGATGCGACAATGTCTTCTTCTCCCTCGACAGTGACCAAATAGCCTTCCATGATAAACTTCACTTTTTGATGGAGAGAGGACGGAACTGCTCCAGCAGAATGGATCCAAGGTCTTTCCAAGAGGCAATTGTATGATAGTGTAATGTCCATGACTTAAAATTCAACATCGTATATATAAAGGCCCACTTCTAGAGGGATCTCAATCTTTCTAATGACTTCACGCCTTGTCCCATCAAATGCCCTTACTGTGGAATGACAGGGCCTTAAATATGATAGGTCCATCAGAATTCTGAAAAGCGTGGCCAAAGGCATGACGTTGAGCGCTGACCCATTATTGATGAGCACGTTCGGTATTATGTAGCCCTTGCAGCAAGCCGTAATATGCAGTACTTTCACCGAGCCTCTACCGTTTGGCGGTATCTTATCATCACTAAAAGATATGAAATTGTCCGTGTTCAGATTATTCACCCACCTATCCAGCTTCTCAACAGATATGTTGTTTGCTACGTAAGCTTGATTTAACACCTTTAACAAAGCGTTCCGGTGTGGCTCTGAATTTAATAGTAGAGATAAAACCGAGATTCGTGCTGGTTGCTTATTCAATTGTTCCACCATATTGTATTCACTGTGCTTGATAAATTTCAAGAACTCCTGTGCTTCCTCCTCATCCACAGGCTTTTTAGTTTCTTGCAGGGGTGAAATTTCCTGCTCGACTTCGGCCTCGTACATCACTGCCTTTCCTTTTTGCTTCTAGTCACTGTTCTTCTTCGCTGATTCGACCTATTTCGAATAACATCTTCCACTACGAGTGAAATGACCTACTTTCCCAACGCTTCCAGTCATGGCTTTGGGATTTTCATCTTCAGGTGTGACGATATTGACGTCGTATTTCCATGGTACTGCTTTATTGTCCTTGTAGGGGAAAGGAGGTGGTACCTCGATTATCACTTTTGGTTTCACCAGCTCATTCTTCGCGTCGTAATAAATTATTAGCGGTCGGTCGACGCTATACAGGAAACCTGACGATTGATTGTCAGAGGCGCATATTTCTCATCTATCGGCCTCTTTGCCTCTATAAAAAATCCCAATCTCCTTATTGTCCATCATATTTTGCAGTAATCTCCTGAACTCCTCGCAGGATTGAATGTCGTGACCCTCAATTCCATGGAATTCGCAAAAACTTTGACCTTTTGCACTTCTTTTTTGGAATATTCTGTTAAAATGACAGAGCAACCCCTTTTCAACTAGTACCTCCCAGATTTTCTGCAGAGGTGTTCTTATTTCAGAAACCCATCTTTTACTTTGCCGTTTGTCCTCCTCTCCCACTGCGCTCACATTCCCTTCGGTGTGGTTTGGGAATGGGTTCCCGGCCGTACCGCCAGTGCCATTAAATCGTAGAATGCCAGCATCAATGAGTCCTTGAACTCTCCTTTTGAAGGCAATGCAGTTTTCCGTAAAGTGTCCCTAGTTCCCAGCATGGTATGCACAACTGGCATTTGGATCGTACCATTTCGGGTATGGAGGCTTAAGGGGTGCCATGTAATGGGGAGATATTAATTGCTTCTTTAAGAGTTTTGGGTACAATTTCCCATACGACATAGGAATATGAGTAAATTGTGGTTTCTCAGGATTGGGTCTTGCTGGCCTTTATTCGTTTTTAGGCTGGCCCTAGGAGGGTATAGTATTTTGTGGGAGTGCAGTGACTGATCTTTGGTTGTTCGTAGCATATACAGGGTAGGATGGGTAAGGAGGTGGTGTTTGATAGTAAGGGTTTTGAGGAGGATAATAGAAATTCGGAGGTGGATAATTTCAAGGTCGGGGTTGGTTTGGATATGGGTTTAGAGTGTAATGGCTTCCAGCTCCCACCATATGGGTTTCTGGCTCTCTTTTCTTTATGGGTGCTGCCCTTCTTGAACTGTCAGAACCTTCCATCCTTCCACTCTTTATGGAATTTTCAATAAGTTCCCTGGATATCACAATATCCGCAAAGTCCTTTGTGGCACTTCCTACCAACTTGTCATAGAATAGAGATTTCAACGTGTTGATGAAAAGGACCGTTTCTCAGTCTTAGTCAGTGGAGGCTCCACTTGGGCCGAGATATCTCTCCACCTTTGCGCATACTGTCGAAAGGTTTCTGCTGGTTTCTTTTCCATCATTTGTAGAGTCATTCGATCAGGCACCATATCTGATACATGCTTGTACTGCTCACAGGATGCTGATGCCAAGTCCTTCCAAGATCGGATCTTTTCTCTACTAAGCTGGTTGTACCACCGAAGAGCCGACCCTACTAGACTATCCTGAAAACAATGTATGAGTAGCTTATCTTCGTTCACATAACCGGTCATTTTTCTGCAAAACATGACAAGATGCGTTTTTGGACATCTTGTCCCATCGTACTTCTCAAAATCAGGCATCTTGAACTTCGGAGGTAGAATTATATCGGGTACCAAACTGAGTTCTTTAGCACCTAGTACGGAAAAGACTTCAGTGCCTTCTATCACTTTGAGTCTTTCCTTTAAGCTCCTATACTTCTCTTGAGTTTCGTGATCATCGATTTTCAACTTGGCTATTTCTGCTGGATCGTCCAAATCTGGAACGAGTGGATCAGCAGGACTAGCCCCCGGGTTTGATACGAACATTCTTTGCCCCAGATTAGTAGGTGGCACCGGTCGTTGCTCCAGGCCTGTAGGTTCCTATTGAGCGTACCCTATTTGTGTTGCATGGGCGTGCGGTGGAGTAAATCCTAGAGGATGGGGCGGATCCTGATCGAGGTTAACCCTTGACTGCTGTTCCACAATGTCAGGGTTCATAGGTCCCTTTCCTTTTACCAGAGCTGATATCATTTCCATCATCTTGGCCATTTGGTCCCTTTGTTTAAATGATTCCTCTCGAGATCTCACCATCAGATCCCTCGTTTCTTGCTGTGACTTAGCCAGTTGTTCTTGTAATTCCCTTTGGACTCTTTCCATCCTTTCGATTCTTTCATTGAACTCAGCCTCCATTGTTCTAGCTTGTCGACGCATTCTATACGAATGGCGTGGTTCCAGATTTGAAGTGTTGTGACTGTGAATTATATGATTCTAACCTTAGCGAGTGATTATGGGATAGGTATATGCAATGAATGAATGAATGCATAAATGTCAAATGAATGTTAGTTATGCATGAATATGCAAGAATTTAGTGTTGATTTCAAGACGGCCCCTATTTAGGCATTTCATTTATTAAAAGAGTCCATTACAAAATATTTTTCCATTTTCGATTCGACCGTTACACAAACTTCCTGGCTATATCGCTATATTTCTTTACTCGTGCTAAGAATTTTGATATGTTTGATCTTCGACTTGGAGGGAATTGGCAAATGAGAATTTCAGCTTCTTCCGATAATTGTACCACGTACATAGCTACCCCACGAACTTCATTGATCAAATAGCTAAGTTGCATTTCTTTTTCTTAGAGGCCCTATTCGTAGGCACGAATGTCTCTATCATACTGATTATTCTTTTTTTCCAAAGCCTCCAAGAGAGTATCTAGCTGTTGTTGACGATCTTGCAGCATGTCTTCTAACTCTCGTATCCTCTCTTTTAGTTCTTGACGTTTAGATCGACTAGTCATTACCTCGGCAGACACAGCTTCATATTCGGCGTTCTTCTTCATTAGTTCCATCATAGCTCGGCAAGCCTTTTCTTTTTCTTTCTTCGCTTTCCCTTTCTAGAATTTCATCCCTCCTTTGATGTTGCTAATTTCCTCCTTCCATTCTGCTGACGATTTGCCCAACCCACTATTTTTTATTGTGCCTCTTAACTTTTTATTTTCCAGATGGAGGTCCCTTAAGTTATTTCTTACGACTTCAACTTCTTTTTGCACTTTCTCGGTTTTGGACCTTTCAATCTGAACGTCGATCTTCAACTGGTAATTTTTTTCTTGAAGAGCACTGAGGTCCCTTGACATCTTGGTCTTTTCGCGTTCAAACTCTTGTCTTTCCACTTCTAACTTGGACGGTATTTCTTTCAAGAAGGGATTCTGAAAGGCGTAACTCATTGACGAAACTCACTGGCTATTCACCCGTTGCATTCTCCATACGTCGTAATCTTGAGTGAGAGTATCGGCATACAGGGCCAACTCCATCAGATGAACTTTCTTCCAAGATTTTGCAGCGCCTCGGACCCTCTTCATATAGCCTTCACCCGCAAAAGCAAACTCGAACTGTGCTAATCTTCCAGTGGCGGGTATGAATTATCGTGAAGAAAATTGCCTCTGGACCATTAACAGAGCGTATCCAATTTCTCCCCATAGCCCGAGTAGTGGTACCCAATCTTGATTTTCAACCTTGTATAACAGAACTGAAGGGCGGATCCACGGTGCTCTCCAGGTTACATATTCAGCTTGAAGGTTCTGAAAAACTGAAACCCAATGTTCTTCGGTGACTCCTTTGGCCATTCTCTCTCAATATAGGCTTTTAACAGAATGAAGGTTTTTGAAAACATGTGGTACGGTGTGTGCTCTACTTTCCAGAAATGACTCAAAATCCAGACACTGAGTAACTGCGTGCATCCGATAAAACGTCCCTTCCCCACTTTCCTACAATTGTTTAAGGATTTGAAGGTCTCAGCCAAGATAGTCGGGACAGGGTTGATTCCTTGCTTTAGTCTTTCGAAGAAATCCACCACCGCAACTTCTATGTGTCCAAGGACTTTCGGAAAGATGATCAAATCGTAAATGGCCAAAGCAAATAGATTTATCCTTTTTAACATGTCGGGATGGTTCAGAAGCAAATCTCGTAGGGAAGACCATGGAATGCAAATGGTTTCATTCTTCTTCTTTATCTGTTTTTCGACCCACGCGTTAGTCATGTCTGTCAATCTCACTAACCTTTTCTTGAAGGTCATCGACTTAGGCTTATTCACATATACTTTATAGAATTGCGCACTTTCAACACGAAGCAAAACAACGTACTCCTCTATAGTCGGAGTCATATCTTCTCGATTGAAGGTAAAACATTGGTAAGCCGGACCCAAAATCTTACCATGGCTTGAATCAATCGTTCATCTACGTTAACAGCAATCAAATTGGCTATGTCTCCATATCTCTCGGTGAAGATACCCCTAGTGTCCGAGTCCAACTGATTCCAAACCCAAACCAAATCTTCAAGGTTATTCTGGCGAACATTCACAGTTACGTGCTCGGGCAGATTGGCAATACATCCCTCCACTAGACTATCCCCTTTTTTTCTGAGTTTTTAGAGACCAGTCCCGAACCACGGCATTCTTCTCGATTATTTGTATAATTGACTCTTCCATTAGAAACCCATTTTTTGGCAACCGATCTCTAGTCAACACCTTCCTAATATGATGCCTATAATGCATGATGAAAAATAAAAATAACGACAAACAACCTCAGTTAGTAATCACAACAAATATAAATTACGACAAATCCAAATAAAAAGTATAAATGTCAAAAAAATAAAACGTAAGAGGCGTTTCTCCCATGTATTTTATTTTGGTGACTATTAACAGACAGAGGTTCGGCATGGCTCTAATTAGGTGGCTCATATGGTTTACTATATGCGGTTTAGGTTCTAAACAGGTACTCGAATTGTTCGTACTATCATCTACTAAGACTAGTATGAAACCTCGATCGTAGCCTATCACAAGCTCACGAGTTCAATTCGAGGGATTACATTTACTTATGCCTATACGGAGGGACAAGTTAACTCACGAAAGCATAAGTCATATGTAACCCGAAAGTATTCACTAGCCTGTACGGAGGGACGAGTTAACTCACGAAGGCGTAGCATTTACTTTCACTTAAACGGACGGAGCCCGGGTAAAGAGCTCATGTTATGCAAAATGCAAGTGTACGGTGTGTGGGGAGAAACTCACAAACCTTTATGTTTTATTTAAAAACTAAACTACAAAAACTAAAAAGAAACTGGGAGCTGAAAATCAACAAGATAAAACAAGTTAAAAGAATATTTACAGCATGATGCAAATGCATGAATTTTTTGAAAACAAAATTTGAGGATCACGACTAAATATTAATGTGAACAAAGAAATTTGAAAATTTTAACAACCCGTGTTTAATTCGACTCGACTCTCAAGAATGGCTCCCCAGTGGAGTCACCATCTGTAACGACGTAAAATTTTGGTTTCGGTCGCTAATTGAGGCGATTTAGTGAAAACTTGAAAACTGAAGTTTGATTTTGAAATAAAGAGGGGAGTCGCCACCGACCTTTTTTTTAGGTGTGATTGGACACCTAATAAATTTATCTCTTTTAAACAAAAAGAAGGCCAAGTTTAGGTCTACGTCGAAAACCAGAGAAAAATTAGGGTTCGAGAGTCGGTTACGCGCGAGGAAGGTATTAGCACCCTCGCGACGCCCAAAATTGGTATCTTGTAAAATACGTGTCGCCTTAATTTTTAAAAATACGAGTTCAATGTAACATTTAGCTGTGATCTAGTTGAAACATAAGAATTTTTAATTTTTTTGATTTTTGAGAAGGACATACCGTTTTAACACGAGTCGATTGATGTTCACGCAACATAGCGATGAAATCGGCGACTTAGTGTTTAACCGATACGTTGCCTTAAGTATTGAAATTAATTAGAAAACAAGAATAAGATTTTCGAACTAATGCAAAGCAAATAAATAAATGACAGAGCTAGAAATATATTGAAGCAAATATAAGTGTGACAAATATATATAAAAAAAAACAATGAAAATATATGCGATATTAAACGTAATGTTAGAATTAAACATGCAATGGAAAAGACGAATATATATACACAATAATGATATTAAGAGTATATACGTAAAATATATATATGAATAGTAATAATGTTAATAATGTTAGAAATACACGATGCACAGTGTTTGAAATATATGCCTAAGATAGTAAAAATGTAACTAGTAATGTTAAATTTTATATACAATATATACATATATATATAAAATAAATATTAAAAAATGTATGTACGTGACATATATGAAAAATGTATACATAATATTAAAATAAAACAATAAGTGATAATAATGAAAGTAATAGGTATAATAATAAATAATATAATATACGAAAATAATACTATATATAAAATATGTATACAAGAACAATAAAATATATGTACTAATATTAATAATAAATATGGTAGGAATAAAATAAATGTAATAATAATATATACACAATATGGTATTAAAAATATACATATACATATACATATAATAGTATTTAAGAATATATATACATAAGATGATATGGAAATATGTACGTAGAATAATATATAAAAATATAACTAATAATATTGAAAATATATATACATAATATATATATAAAACATATATGATATATACATATACATTAGCAATGATAACAATACAAAATGAATTTATTAACATGCTACATAGATACGTACGTATATGGGTGTGAATAATAAGGATATTAGAAATACTTAATATATAATATTTGAAATATATGCATAATATAAATATATATATATAATGTAGTATTAAAATATATACACAATATATACATATTAAAATAATAATAATAAAAAAACTATTGGCAATGCTCCACAAATATATATATACTAAAAATATACATAATAGTATATAAGATATAATATTTAAAGTATATATAATATATAAAAATATATATAAATAATATAATACATAATATATACACATTAGAAATACTAATAATTATTAATAATATTACCTAAATATATTCATATATGTATTAAAGATATATATATAACAACACACAATAATAATAATAATAATAATAATAAAATTAAAGTAGAATAACGAGAAAAAGGTAAAAAAATGGACTAAATTGAATTGGGAAACTAAATTTTGGGTCTAACTTGAAAGAAAATAAGGAGGAAAGGACTTATTAGAACGCGCATGAAACTGTGGGGGGCCAAAAGCGCAATATTCCCAACTATTAAAATGCTGTGCTTGGCTAAGGACTAAATTGAAAAGCACGACAAAAGTCCAGGGCCGAATTAAAAGCAAAGAGAATCTGATTGTAAATGCATGAAAAAGCGGAGGGGCTAAAAGTGCAATTAGCCCCTCAAATGAAAAACACGCGGATCCTTGGAGCGGGTCGGGTCAACAAACGGGTTAGGCCAAAACGACGCCGTTTTGGGGTTAAAGAGCAGCCCCCCAAAAGACGTCGTTTTGGAGGGCTATATAAGGCCTAAAATTAACAAAAAAATCATTTGGTGAGGAGAGAAAGAAAAAATAAGAAGAGAGAAGGTAGGGGAAAGGGGATTTCCGGCGGTAGGCCGGTCACCGGTCCGATCGCCAGACCGTCGCCGGCACCGGCCACCATGAAGGTAAAAAGCTCTCCTTTTTTATTTTTTTTGTATTTTTTATTTATATTATATATTTATGTATATAAATATAAATAGAGTAGATTGAATGTATAAACAAAAATGAAAAAAAAAAGAAAAAGAAAACAATAGTCACCTTAGGTTTTTTTTAGCTTTCGATTTTAGTACCTTGGGTCTTCTGATTTGGTATGATAGTTGTGATTTTGTATAACTGGAATTGCTATTCTGTTTTTGCTGTTTTAGAATCGAATGTTTTTTCTTTTTATCAAAAATTTGCCGAAAAAAATCCCTTTTACATTGGTTTTCATGGCTTTTTATAGCCTTTACAATGCCTAAATCTATTTGTTGCGTGTTTACTTGTCCTTGCAGGTGGGTTGATGGCCGGTGGAGCAGAGCTGGTGGCGCCAGGGGATGGTGCTGGTGGCTGGTGTCAAAGGGCAGGTGGGCAAGTGGCTGAGTCGGCTAGGGTTTGTTAGGTTTAGTTTTGGGTTAGTTGTAGGTATTTGGGTTGTGCGTTAAAATTGTGGGTTAATTTAGATGTGTATTGGGTTTGATATTTGGGTCTTGGGGTTTAATGTAAATGGGCTTATGTGATGTAAACAGGCCCAAAATTGGCCTATAACACATGTGTTTGATTAACATTCAAAATAGTAAATAAATATTTTTGGGTTCTTATCATTGGTATTTAATTTGCCATACAATTGTCAATATGTTGAAAATTTTCAGTTAAAAGCATTTAATCTCGATTAAATTTAGAATCAAATTGAACCGAATTTTTCGACAATTTCTCAATGCTATTTTTTATCATTTATTAGATTCAAACCTAAAAAAAATGGAGCATCAATTGGACGAGTTAATTCTTATTGTGAAAACAATAAAATATTTTAACTCCAATTAAAAGTGATAATGGATCGGGTTCAGGCCGGGCGGCCTTAACAAAATTTCATACTCATTTTATAGGTTTGGGGTCTGCCCTACCCAAAAAATAATCTTAAAGTTTTGTCCGAGCTCAACTTGGATGAAAAAGTTAAAATCCGAGCCTGATCCGGCCCATCCGTATTAAATTTTTTAAATAAATATATATTTAAAAATATAATACATCAAATACACAAAAAACATTAAAATAAATATTTTTCAATAAATTAAGAATAAATTAAAAAAAAGTATTTAAAATTAACAATAAAATAAGAGTTATACAATGTTCAAACAATAACAACTAAACAGTAACAATAAAATAATGAAATGACAGCAAAATAATAAAAAAACAGCAATATTTTTTTTTTGTAAATTCAGCCAGGGCCTGGGCAAAAAAAAAAAAACCTTATTCGAGACCCAATCCAATTTTTAAATGGACTTTTTTTTTGTTCAAATCCATTTTTTGGATTTATATTTTTATTCAAATCCTCCCACTTTTCAAATAAGACTTCAAGTTTGGCTCATGATTGAATCTAAGTCCAGCCAGGAGAGTAATAATCCTCATCTTCATTGCCATTTTTTTTATCTTCGCCTATTGTTTTAACGTAAATGCAGAATCAAATCTAGGTATGTGTCTAACACGAGTTTATTCAATTTTTTAAAAATTTTCCAATGTATTTAGAAAATATTTGAGCGTGAAAAACAAGAGTGGGGGCAACATAAATAGCTATCAGGGTAGCTAGAGGCAATGAATTGCTCGTGAAGTTGATGGATTTAAATTTGATGTAGACAGTACATTCGTGGAAAATTTTTTTGTTTAGGTCAAGAAATATTATAAATTGGTAAAATGGATTGTCAAAAAGATATAACAAAGAGGAAGATCAAAGTAAATATTAAAAAAAAACAACAACTGTGATTATAGCTTGTTGTGATGGGAGCGATGAATGATCAATGATTATGAAAGTTATTGTGATTGTTGTGATTATAAAAAAAGTTGCAAAAAAAAATTTAAAATTTTTAAATTTATCGATAAATCTAAAAGGTCTTAAAACGAAACATGTAAAATCTTATTTATAACTCTTCAAAGAAGATTACGAAAGAACGGTTATAAAAGATATGATAATGAATTTGTGGATAGTGGGAGGGAGAAAAATTAGTGAACATGTTATGAAAGTCTCATGCACGGTTTTGAATGAGAGAAAGAAGTGAGGAATCCTCTTTTTGACTCTGACTCTCTCACTCCCGTCGTTGCTTTTTCTTTCTGTTACTTCGAAAGTAGCTGCTTTGGCTTCAGCCACTCGAATTTTCGATATTCCTTTTTATTTTTCATCAAACGAATGGCATATTCTTCTGGAAATCATACATAAAAATTAACTAGAAAGATGAAAGTTACAAAACATTACACAAAAGTTACACTCATGTAATATTCTTCGTTGAACAAAGCATTACTTGTAACCTCATATGCAAATGCACTTTTTGTTCAACTAGAAGGATGAAGCACTTGCATTTCAAAAAAAAGTTAAGAAGTGAACTCCTCAAATGTTCATATATTGAGCCTCCAAGACATCCCAATCGTAGAGCAACTTAAGAAATATTCTACCAACATTTCTAAGCTTTAGAATTTTTAATTAATTGTATGTTTCTCTAGCTTCATTTTTAAGTAATTTGAAGAATCACATATCACGTTAAGGAATGTTTCATGCTATGGAATGGTTTGTTAAAGAATATCGTTATTAAAGAGTTATCTTATAGGAAATAATATTTCTTGAAACTACAATTGATTGAAGTGTCATGGACGAAGGGAGGAGGCACGACCCTCCTAAAAAAATAAAAATTGTGCTTTTAGCTTTTGAAAAATTATAAAATTTTTAAGTAAATAAATGACAAAAATTATAGTTTGACCCTCAAAAAATGATAAAATTTTGATTTAATCCTTTTAAAAACTGTAAAGATATATGTCAATATAATTGATAAAATTACATTTTAACTCTAATAAAATTACATTCTAACTGTTTGACAAAAAGCGCTTTCAATATCAGTGAATTGGTGCTTCAGTATGGAATTTGGTCAAACTAGCGGTTAAACGGTTTTTGAAAAAGTGTCATAGAGTTTCAGCTAGATTGAGACTAAAAGAGCTGTTAGCTAAGCCTTCGATCTTCTTTGCTTCTCCTTCTCTGTATAGGATCGATAAGTCATATCCGTTTTCCTATTTAATCTTTTCGGCTGGTTTTCTAAACACATTTCCAAGAGAAACAATTGGTAGAAAAAAGAGGGCACTGTTAAAGCATATACGAGATAGGATTTTTGGAAGGGGTGGCAAGAACAATTGCTTTATCAAGCAGGGAAAACAGCTATTAACAGCTGATATGCTATAACAGATATGCGACAACCGGCATATCTAACTCTAAATTGCATAAGAGAAGAAAGCAAGCAAAGCATAGTGAGAGCACGGATTCAAAAATTTCCCACATGGAAGGAAATGGGATTTTTGAATCTCGAACCCCCATAAATTTTTTTTTAATTGATTCTAGAGAAGTGTTAGTAACTAAATACAATTGTTGATTTTTTTAAAAGAAAAACCTTTAAATTAAATTTAAGAGAAGTACAATGGAGGTTTCAATCTTAAATTTTAAATTATATATTTTTGGAGTTATTTTGAAATTCAACAAGAAATTAAATAATATGTGCAAAATTATATTTGAATATAACTATTAAGAAAATGTCAAGTTTGTTAGGCTTGACTAAAATTTAACTTTTTAAAAATATTTGAAATGGTTTTTGTTGGTATCTTTCTTTCTTTTTTTCTTTTTGGTACCATTTGAAATTATTTGTTTATACTCGATTGTTGGTTTGATAGTCACCGTGTTTATTATTTTAGGTATAGTTTGGATTCAAGCAGTACTAATTGTTTTATTGTTAGGGTTAAAATTTTAAAGTGTCTTGATTTGAATGGAGCAATGACTAAAATTCTTATCAAATACCCGTTTGACACAACTAGAAATTTGTGTTTTAGTGTCTTTAAAATTTTTAAAAATATATAAATTAATACATGATAGAATTACGTTTTGATCCCTTATAAAAGGTTAAAATTATAATTTAATTTTAAAAATTTGTAAAGTTACAAGCTTTGAAAGGAAAATTTGCATTCCAACTCTTATAAACAACTATAATTCAATTTAAATCCCTCTAATTTTTTTTTAATTTCACTACTTGTAGTTATCGCTTCTAACAATATTATCCCGATATTCTATTACGTTTTTACCCAAGTTATTAGTGAAAAATAAATAAATTATATGATGTACTTCAAATCAATAAATGTGACTACGTTACATGATCTGAATGAAAGTCACATTGATATAAATAGTAGACTTTTTAATTAAAATACACAATCTTATAATAAGATTAATTTTTTTATAAATCAGATTAATGGATAACATAAATTAAATGAAGTGATATTATTGCAAACCCGTAGGTAATATCCAAGGACCTTTATTTATATCATAAATATATATAGAAGCGTATAAGCTTCATTTACAAACAACAAACCCTAAGCTAATATCTAAGGGCCTTTATTTATATCGTGTATATATATATATATTAAAAACAAAGTAGCCTTCATGTTTGTCACCAAAACTCAAACAACCCTCCATCGCCCATTATCCATTTGTTCCATTTTCTTCCGATTCTCACCAACCCACCATTCCGTTGGAATTTTGTAGTCTTTCTTCACACGATTTAAATGTTTATTCACAAGTGGTAAATCATAATCCAATTCATCCGCCGGTGTATCTTCTGCGATGTTTTCGATCGCAACACCATGCATATACACATCCATATTGTGACAACTAACAATATCGGTTATCCATCCGCCGATAATTACCATTTGTTGAGCTTCATGATCACCTTGATTTACCAAGCTTATAACGATACCTACTTCATCTTCATTTCCTTCAGGGAAAGCATCACCAGTGCTGCCAAAAACCACCTTCTTCTCTAAGTACTTCGACACTGAGGTGTTAACGTTCAACACGTTTCCGACATCGGAGTACAGTAGTGTGATTAAAAGTGTTGGAACGGGGTCGGTTTTGTTTTTCATACGAAGAAGACGAAGGTTTTTGTCCCTGAGCGAATCAAATAATTGTTTGAAACCGTCGTTTCCGACACGGGGACAACCGAACACGAAGGCGGTCACCATGAACGTCGCGTTGCTTGTGGTGGGCTTGTTGTATTCATTGGCAACTATGTCCATTGCGGTCAATGTTGCTAGTGCTCCGCCTAGGCTAAAGCCTGTTACGGTTATGCTTAGTTCTTCATGTTTGTACTTGTTCACTAGTTTCTTTACAGCAGCTAGGACCTGCAGAAGGGCAAGAAATGGGTCAAGAATTTTATATTAGTCGAGTTAGTAATTGATTTGAAACTTTAAAAAATTAAATTAAAATCTTATTTATAATAAGATTGAATTCCAAATAATGCTTTTAAAAATTGAAGTAGACATCAAATCGATTAAATTATTAATTTTGTATTTTAATTTAACTATCAATTCAATAATAATTAAATAAATAATTATAAAAAATAATAAAAAATAAAATATTTATAAATTTATAAATTTATAAATTGGTTTAACTTGTTTAACTATTAAATTTTTTGTCTCAAGTTTTCAATTTTTTTATCTTCATAAGGGGCTTGATTTATATTTGAATTTATGCCACCGATTGAACCGTTCAACCGGCCAGTTTGCATTAGCAAAATTGAAAATAGGAAATTTTTCATTTAACCTCCTTTATAATTTATAAAATTTTAAATTAATAATAAAATTACAATTTAGTATCCAAAATGATAAAAAATTAATTTAATTTTTTAAAAATAATAAAGAAACAAACAATTAAAATGGTGAAATTATATTTTTACTATCGTAAAAATGTCCAATTTAATTCTGACCTCTCAAAAAACTTTTTGACTTCGCCTCTACTAGTCTAGTTAGATTTTTAACATCACTAATTTGAACACATTAATTTAAAAAATCAAAATAATAAAATAAACATTTTAGAATAATAAATTTATTTGATAATTTACTGTTAAAATAATTAAATAGTTTCTATAAAATTGGGAAGTTTTTTAAAAATTTTAATTTGAGTTTTAAAAATTTGACTTTAAAAAAGAATTAAATAACTAAATATTAAAAAAAAATCGATATTTTCGACAATTACCTGCTCTCTAGCACTAGTTTTGCTATGAATAGAATCCGGTACCGTCCCAATATAAAGCGAGTGGAAACCACTGTGCACTAAAGCATTGTATTCAGCGGCAGTCGGGAACAAGTCGGAAGGTGATACCCGCCGAACCAATAAATCACCGACCCATTCCGATAGCGTTCCGGTCCCTCTCCAAGCAACCAAAACATCCCTCCGTCCCAGTACTTGCTTCCCTTCATCGGTGCTCACCGCCACAAATCCGATCCATGCCGACTTAACAATGTCCGAGCCAGCATAAATGAAGTCAGTGACCTCGTACTTGTAGGGGTTTCCTTTTATGAGACAATCCTCGGTGAAAAACTTTTCTTTCGAGGTTTTAGGACCGTAAGTGTTAGGGTCGAAGAGGTCTCCCGCAGCTGAAGTCCTTTGACCATAGTGAATTATATACTGACGGAGATCAGTGTCTACTGGATGTAGTAGACCTTCCCATTCGTTCTCCCCACTGAGTTCTCTCCAACGAGTTGCTATGGAGTTGGCCATTACTCTTTTCTTCTCTGTGTTTTACTTGTATGCTACTGATCAGTTGTCTCCAACGAGTTGCAATGGAGTTGGCCATGGTCGGGTGCTTTATATAGAGCAAATCTCTCGGATAAAGCCTAAAACGCTCATACCAACTTTGCAATTGAGTTCACATCATGTAAAACAAAATATTAATTATAATTATTAAACATAAACAAATATAAAAATATTAAATTTGAAATCTAAAACTCTGAAAGATTAATAAAAAGAAATTATAATTAATAGTTAATTTTAAGAATGTTCAATCAGTTTACCTGAACTAGTATTAACCGAATTAATTAATTGATCTTTTTAAACTCTTAACGTTTAACCGAATCGAAATTTTTTCAAAAAAATTTAATCGAACTGAACTTTTTCAGTTAATTCAGTCAATTAACCGATTTCGAACCAAATTAACTGTTAACTGAATTTTCAAAAAATTATTAACCGACTCCCGACCGAATTAATTCGGTTAACCGACCAATTAACCTAATTAATTCGATTCGATTAATAAAATTAATTTTACCCGAAATTTACACACCCCTATTTAACCCAGTTTAAATAAAGTTAATATTATCATCTTTTAATATTTTTTTATTTTACACCATGATTATATGTTATTTTATTATTAATTAATAATGTATTGTATATTAATTTTTTTTTATATGATGCTCAATTTTTTTTTATTTTTTATATTGTTACTGTGTTAAATTTATGACCAATGCAAACAACAATATTATTATTTTAAAATTAAAAATTAGAAATATATATTGAACAATTTTATTATAGGTTAGGATTATATTTGCTTTTTTTAACACAATGACTAGAATTACGCGTAATCTCTCCTAAATTCACAAATAGAAGGATAACACGCTTCAACGCATTTAAATTCACGTCCTCATGCCTATCGAATTAAAACTTAATCGGCTAAAAAAATACATTTAAAAGTTTATAAAAGATTTATAAATAAAAAACAATCAAATATATATTAACAATTCAAAAAATTCTAAACAAAATCCAAAAGTGAATTTGAATAAATCTAAAACAATGTTTATAGAAAGTAAGATTGAAACCCAAAATTTCAAAGTTGGGAAACTTAATTTTTACCATAAGATGACATTTAAATTTGTTTTGAATAAAATAACTTGACCCAATAAAAATACATTATTTAAACCAAGGTTACATTTAAGTCTTAATCAAATTAACGTTTTGTTTTCAGCCTCTAATTTGTATATTGAAATTGGATTTTCACAAATACAATTTGACCATTATAAGTCTTTTTTATACAAATTAAATTAAAAATATATTAATTTTATTTATTGACAAGCAATTTTATGGAAGGTGCTGTAGAAATTTCTCATGAAACCCCTCGCCTATAAATTAATGAAACCATCTATCGCCTTGCTATTATTTATTTTAAGAAAATAAAATTATCAGCATTAAAAATAATATATTATGAATCTCAACAATTGTAAATATAATATTGCAAAGACTATACTACAACAATCGTAATAAACAAAATTTATTAGTTCTCACCAGAAGATTGAGAGGTTAGCAAGCGGACTCGCTGATTCAACTCTCAAGGAGAGCTTGCACAAATTAATGGAAGACCGCGGTCTCAGTTCGCATATATACTCAAGGAGCTCACAGAAGGGAGACCTAGTGGTTTGGCAAGCAACCCAAAGTAAAATACGTGCCCAACATGCCTGAAGTCCGCTCAGAATGTCAATCCTAAGAATAGTAGGGTCGAGTCATGAATAGAGTCATGTCGTGAACAGTAATAATATATATAAATACCCAAATATTCTCAGACAAAATTACTTAACAAGATTAATATGATATATATTGAATTAGTTCAAAAATTAATATGTATGGCAAATACAATTATATCGATAAATTTAACACAAATAAATTATTATAATATTATTAATAGTAGAAATGACCCCAAAAAAATCAATTCATATATTTAGAGTCGATAGAATCATATATATACCTTTATAAGTGTTACAAATATATGAATTTAAAGTGTTGACAACAACCTACAATTAAATGAATTAATAAAATTTAAGTCTAAATAAATCTTAAAAGTCAATGCAAAATAAAGAGGATTTAAAATTTCTAAATATTTATTTATATAAAAAATTTTAATTATAAGTATTAATATATAAAGTGTTTTAAATCGATATCATACATATATGTATTGGATTGATTCGAAAATTTATATACATGATAAATATAATTATATCGACAAATTCAACACGTTAGATAATTAAAATAAATTATTATTAGTTGTAGAAAGGACCAAAAAAGGTTGTTAGAATTATATATATATATATATATATATATGAATTTAAAGTGTTGACAACAACGCAAAATTAAAAGAATGAATAAAATTTAAGATCAAAATTAATTTTAAAAGTCAATGCAAAATAAAGAGGTTTTAGTAACAACATTTTTTTTGTCGTTATGCATATAATAGCAAATCACAACTACAAAACATTTATTTAATATATATTTTTTGTCATTACGGATGCTTCTATTTTCATACTAAAAAAATTGAAATAATTTATTCTCTTTCAATTTTAATATGTAAGAAAGATTAATTTTTGAGCATCAATTTCTTATTTATTACTTAATTATTTTGAGCATATGATATATCGTTGTAAATATGTCATAGGGTAAAATATAAAACTATAATTTTTTTATTTAGATCTCCACTTTTACTAATCGAGAATATGCCTCAAAACTTCCAAAAATCAATGAGCATAATTTATTTAGATCAAATTAAGTTATGATTTATGCTATTTGAACCCAAATTTTTAAAGTTGATGCCCTTTAACTTTTGTCAACTGACAGATGTATAAAGTTTACTTGAATAAAATAAAACAAAATTAATAATTTAATTAAATCAATTTTACATTTAATCCTCAATCAAATTCAAAAGTATTTTCTTTAATATACAAATTAAAATAAATTGATGAGCAAATCCATGAAAAGTGGTGCAGAAATTTCTTATGAAGCCCCTCTCCCATAAATTGATGACATCAACTATTTTATCTAAGAAAAATAAAAATTAGCAGCATTAAATATACATTATCATATCAGAATCTCAACAATTGCAAATATAATACTATGCAATAAGAATGATG
The DNA here is from genome assembly GCF_007990345.1 of Gossypium hirsutum. Taxonomy (NCBI): domain Eukaryota; kingdom Viridiplantae; phylum Streptophyta; class Magnoliopsida; order Malvales; family Malvaceae; genus Gossypium; species Gossypium hirsutum. The sequence continues at coordinate 1,941,538 of NC_053431.1, forward strand.
AGCCCAATTGGGTTGTTGTAAAGTTTTAGGTTTTGTCTAAAAAATAGGTCTAAAATTTTATTCAAATTTGGTCCAAATAAAAAATATTAAATTCGAGTTTGATTCAGCCCGCCTGTATTAAAATTTTTTTATATTAATTTAAAAAAATAATACATCAAATACACTAAAAAAATTAAAATAAATATTTCCCAATAAATTAAAAATACATTAAAAACAAGTCTTTATACTTAAATAACACTAAAATAGTTGCAACTTACAATCAAATGCCTCTAAAATAATAACAAAAATAATAATAAGACAAGAGTTGTACAATATTCAAATAATAATAACAAAATAGTAACAATATATTACCAAAATGTTGGCAAAAAAAATTTGACAGATTCAAGCCGGGCCAAGCCCGATTCGTTTAAAAAACATATATTAATTTTTGTCCAAACCTATTTTTTGAACTTATATTTTACCTAAATCCTTACACTTTTTAAGTGGGTCTTTAAACCTAAACAGATAATCAAACTCATAATCGCTAATCTCAGTGATAATAAAGCTCAAAAAGTATTTTAATATAAACTTTTAAGATATGTTCCAACTTTATTTTTATATAAATATGAATTTTGAAACTCTAACCTATTATTAAAAGAATTAAAAAATTTTAAATTCAAGTCAAAGTAAATTTTAAAAGTCAATGCAAAACAAAGAGAATTTACCAATATATATATATTGGTCATTATGTATATAAAAGTGGTTGGACTCTATAAAAAAAATTAGTTGCATATGCCACTGAGTTCTCTCCAACGAGTTGCCATGGAGCTGGCCATGGTTGGGTTCTTTAGATAGAGCTAATCTCTCATTTTTTATAAGCCTCAAATATTCTTACCAACTTTGTAATTATATTTTTGGCTTAACCATAAATTTGGCCACTAACGTTTGTATATTTTATCAAAATGACTTTAATTATATTTTTAAATCTTTTTTGGTAATCAACTTTTATTTTTTTTCAATATGTTTTTCTAACAAATTTAATGAAAATACCGTTAAAAATAATTAACGGGGATAATGTGAAATTGCATATGTGGAATGTTTTTAATGAGATGTAATTTACTACTTAGATAACCCAATAAGATAATTATATGCGGAAAATAATAAAATAAATAAATAATATATTAAATAAAAAAACTCTTAATTCAAAGAAAATAAACGTAATTATCTAAAAAAATTAATTTAGTAGAAAAATTTCTCAGTAAAGAAACGTATGAAAGATTGAAACCTAAAAATTAAAACCTTAAATTTATTCATTGCATCTGTTAGAAAAATCAGATTGATTCATTACATCCGTTGGAAAAAGCAGATTGAAAAAAAAAAAAGAAGGATGATGGCAAAAAAGGCTCAAAAATACAATTAGGGCCATTTTGACAAAATATGCAAATGTTAGTGGCTAAATTTATCATTAAGCTTATATTTATTTAAGAGTAAACTATACTTAATTTCAAAAAGTTTCAAAATAACTATCGAATTATTCATTTAAGTCATTGAACGATTCAAAAGTTTTTATTTAAGTGATAATTAAAGTGTCCTGACAACATGAATTAAGCGATGGTTAATATTCTTGTTAGATACCCGTTTAACACAGATTCAAACTGTGTTACTTTTTACTCTCGTTTGTGGTCTAAGGCAAGGTTAAATATAGGGTCAAAAGCCTTGCCCCGTTAAAATAGAAAAGTGTGCTTTAATCATTTTAAATTTTTTAACATACATATAATTTAATGCGTGATAAAATTACATTTTAATTCCAAATAAAATGTTAATATTATAATTAAATGAAGTGATATTATTGCAAACCCGTAGGTAATATCCAAGGACCTTTATTTATATCAAAAAATATATATATAGAAGCGTATAAGCTTCATTTACAAACAACAAACCCTTAGCTAATATCTAAGGGCCTTTATTTATATCATATATATACATATATATATTAAAACTAAAGTAGCCTTCATGTTTGTCATCAAAACTCAAACAACCCTCCATCGTCCATTATCCATTTGTTCCATTTTCTTCCGATTCTCACCAACCCACCATTCCGTTGGAAATCCGTAGTCATCCTTCACACGATCTAAATGTTTATTCACGAGTGGTAAATCATAATCCATTCACCCGCCGGTGTATCTTCTGCGATGTTTTCGATCGCAACACCATGCATATACACATCCATGTTGTGACAACTATACAGATTCTCTATCCATCCGCTGATAATTATTTCTTGAGCTTCATGATCATCTTCATTTACCAAGCTTATATCGATACCTACTTCATCTCCATTTCCATCAGGGAAAGCATCATCAGTGAAACCAAAAATCTTCTCCTTTAAGTACTTTGACACCGAGGTGTTAACGTTCAACACGTTTCCGACATCGGTGTATCCTGATACTAAAAGTACTGGAACGAAGTCCATTTTGTTTTTCATACGGAGGAGACGAATGTTGTCGTCCCTGAGCGAATCAAATAGTTGTTTGAAACCATCGTTTCCGACACGGGGACAACCGAACACAAAGGCGGTCACCATGAACGGCGCCTTGCTTATGGTGGGCTTGTTGCATCTATTGGCAACTATGTCCATTGCGGTCAATGTTGCTAATGCTCCACCTAAGCTAAACCCTGTGACGGTTATGCTTAGTTCTTCATCTCTGTACTTGTCCACTAGTTTGTTTACAGCAATTAGGACCTGCAGAAGGGCAAGAAATGGATTAGAATTTTGAATTACTCGAGTTAGTCTGCTCAATTTGAAACTTTTTCAAATCAAACTTAAGTTAATTTAAAAAAGTCAAATTAAAACATTGTTTATAATATGAATGAATTTTAAGTATTGGCCTGATGATCAGAGTGTTTATCGCTTCAGATGTGACTTAGATTTGATTTGATTGAAGCACCTAAATATTTATAAATTTATAAATCAATTTAACTTGTTTAGCCACTAAATTTTTTCTTATTTCAGCTTAAAAAAGAAAGTTCTGGCTTCTTCCTATCTGTCTAGTCCGGTTTTTAACATGACTAATTCTAAGATAGAGCACATTAATTTGAAACAATATGTATTTAAAAATTTTCTGAATTATAATAAATTTGATTTGATAAATTAATGTTAAAATAAATGAAAATGTGAAGTTTTTAAAAAATTTTAATTTTTTATTTTTGTTGCAAAAATTCGACTTTGAAAAAGAACTGAATATTAAAAAAGAATATCGATTTTTTGGACTATTACCTGCTCTCTAGCACTAGTCTTGCTATGTGTAGAAGCCGGTACCGTCCCAATATAAAGAGAGTGGAAACCACCGTGCACTAAAGCGTTGTATTTAGCGGCCTTCGGGAACAAATCGGCAGGTTATACTCGCGGAATCCGTAAATCATTGATCCATTCCGATAGCGTTCCGGTCCCTCTCCAAGCAACCAAAACATCCCTCCGGCCCAGTACTTTCTTCCCTTCATCGGTGCTCACCGCCACATATCCGATCCATGCCGACGTAACTTTTTTCGAGCCAGCATAAATGAAGTCAGTCACCTCGTACTTGTAGGGGTTTCCTTTTATGAGACAAGTCTCGGTGAAAAACTGTTCTTTCGAGGTTTTCGGATCGTAAGTGGTAGGGTCGAAGAGGTCTCCGACAGCTGAAGTCCTTTGACCGCAGTGAATTATATACTGACGGAGATCAGTGTCTAGTGGCTGTAGTAGACCCTCCCATTCGTTCTCCCCACTGAGTTCTCTCCAACGAGTTGCTATGGAGCTGGCCATCACTCTTTTTTTCTCTGTTTTTTACTTGTTTTCTATATGCTTCTGAGTTCTCTCGAACGAGTTGCAATGGAGTCGGACATGGTTGGGTGCTTTATACAGGGCATGTAGGGACGTAAAAAATTTTGTTTAGCTTGGTCGCTAATTGTGGCGATTTATTGAAAAAAAATTTAAAATTTGACATTTGATTTTTGAAATAAACAAGGAGTCGCCACTGATCCTTTTTCCTAGGTGTGATCGGACACCTATTAGATCTTTTATTAAAATAAATAAAAGGCTGAGTTTAGGTCTACGTTAAAATCCAAAGAAAAATTAGGGTTCGGGAGTCGGTTACGCGCGAGGAAGGTATTAGCACCCTCGCGACGCCCAAAATTGGTATCTTATAAACACGTGTTGTCTTGATTTTCAAAAATACGAGTTCAATATAGGATTTAATCGTGATCCGTTTGAAAAGACAAGAATTTTCAATCTTTTTGATTTTTTTTGAGAAGGATATACCGTTTTAACACAAGTCGATTGATGTTCACCCAACATAGCGATGAAATTGACGACTTGGTGTTAAACCGATATGTTGCCTTATGCATTGAAATTAATCGGAAAACAAGAATAAGATTTTCGAAATAATGCAAAGCAAATTGATATGAAATAAAAATAAATAAAAGTGCCAGGTATATATTAAAACAAATAATAAATATGATAATAATATTAAAAATAATAATCATGCATGCGATATTAAACGTAAATAATGATAATATTAAACATGAATTAAAAACAACGAATATATATACATAATAATAATAATAATATTAAAAGTGTGTACATAAAATATATATAGTAATAGAGTCATAAATATATTATACATAGTATTTAAAATGTATATATAAAATAGGGAAAAAGACTAACTAATATAGTAAAAACGCATATACATATATGATATTAAAAATGTATATAAAAGAAAATATGCGTGTAAATATATGTACATAAGACCGTATAAAAGTATACAACTATGATACTAAAGTATATATGTATATACATATTAGAATATTTATTGAAACTAAAACTAATACTAATAATAGCAAAACTAATAAAATAATATAGTACAAAAATATGTAACTAAAAACACTATAATATGAATACGTACATATAATATAATATTAAAATATACATAATATATACATATATAAAACATGTATTAAGATTAATAATAATAAAGATGATATAAAGATATGTACATGAAAAAATAAAAAACATATAACTAATAAAAAAAAGGGAAATATACGATATAAAACATATGCTATATATATACATTAGAAGTGATAAATAAAAATATTTATGCGATAAAAATACGTATGTATATATAGTAATAACGATAGAAATACTCAATATATAATATTTAAAAATATATATACATAATACAAAAATATATATAGCGTAGTATTAAAATATAAACACAATATATACATTTTGAAACTAATAATAATAAAAAAACTATTGATAATACTTCACAAATATATATATATTAAAAATATACATAATAATATATATAAATATAATATTAAAAGTACGTAACATATAAATATATATATACACATGGTACAATACATAATATGGGCACATTAGAAGTAATAATAATAATAATAATAATAATAAATTAAAGTAGAGTAACGAAAAAAGGTAAAAAAAGGACGAAATTGAATTAAAAACTAAATTTTGGGGCCAATTTGAAATAAAAACTAAAGAAAAGGACGAAATTATAACATGCGCGTAACTTGGAGGGGTCAAAAGCGCAATAAATCCCTTAGTCAAAACGCTGCGCAGTACAGGCGACCCAATTGAAAAACACTAAAAATTATGGGGCCAAATTGAAAATAAGAAAACTTGATTGTAAAGCCCCAGAAAAGCGGAAGGACTGCGCGCATAAAGAGCCCATTCAAACAAAAACACGCGGATCCTGAGGCGGGTCGAGTCGGACGGTTCGGGTCATGTTCAAAATGACGTCGTTTTGGGGCTAATGAGCAGCCCCCAAAACGACGTCGTTTTGATGAGCTATATAAGGCCCTAATTTGACAAAAAAAATTTGATGAAGAGAAAAGAAAAAAGAAGGGAGAGAAAGAAGAGAGAATGGGAGAGGGAGAGGGAGCTCCGGCTAGGGGGCCGGTCACCGGTCCGTCATCGGACCCTCGCCGGCGCCGGCCACCGTACACGGTGGTCGGAAAAGGTAATTTTTTTTAAATATTTGTTTTATATTTTTTTATATATTTTAGTTGTGGAAAATAAGCTTAGAGAACGAAACTAAAAAAAATAAAAAAAGATCACCTTATGTTTATAGTTTTTGATTTTTTTGACAACTTTGATCCTCGGATTTCAGTGTTAGAGTCACTGCTTGTATATGTATTTTACTCTAACTTGGTTATTGACTTCTCTTGAACATTCGAATGAATATCAAAAACGAAAAAAAGAAATGAAGTCGAACCCCCTTTTACAGAAATCCAAATCGGCTTTTATAGCCTTTACAATATTTTGTTTAATATTTGTTGTCTTGTCTCTTTTCTGGTCTTGCAGGGGATGGCCGATGGAGCAAGTGCTGAGTAGGTGGTGGCAGAGTTGGTGGCCGGTGGTGTCAGTGGTTGCAGCGCAAGTGGGAAGGCAAGTGGGATTAGGGTTTGTTCTTTTTTGATTTGTTTTGGGCTGCTGGGCTAGGTTAATTTAGGGTATTGGGCTAGTAGTATTTGGGTTAGGCTAATTGGGTGTATTGGGCTGATGGTTAGCTGATGGGTAAATTTGGGTTTAATTTGTATTGGGTGTTGGGTTAAAATTTAGGTATGGGTAGGTTTAGTTATTGGGTTTGTTGTATTGGGTCTGATGGGTTAAGGTTGGGTTTATGTTGTATTTGGGTTTTGGGCAATTTAAAGGGGTCATTTGTAAATGTAACTGGGCCCAAGTTATTTAAAAAAATTGGCCCAAAATTGGCCTATAATAGCTGCCCCTCTTTGCTCATTGTCGTGTAACGGGAATGGAGCGAAGACATAACGAAAGGCCAATTTTGCCCCGTCTCGCCGAGTCTTGACTTCATTGGTGCTCTTCTTGCTCAGAGAGTCTCCTTTTAGTCCATTGTATCTTGTAGCTTTGGTTCAATCCACTGCATCTTCTAACATATGCCTTGTAGCTTCAATCTACTCCGATGTAACTTCTAGGATATGAGATTTGTGGCTTTGATCTGCTTTCATGCAGCTTCATAAAGATAAGATCTACAGCTTCAATTTGCTCTTCTATTGCTTCAGTGAGATGAGATTTGTGATCTTCTCTTCTGTAACTCTAGAAAGGCAAGATTTGATATATTCAATCAGCTCCACTGCAACTTCGGGGATGCAAAATCTGGTGTCTTCAATCAGCTGCAATATTTATTCTTTACTCAGCATGTGATCCTGAGCTTAACTCATTTCTCGCAATATGAATTGACTCTTTAAAAAACAGACATTAAAACAAAAATTGAAGATAGCTCAGCACGTGAGCCAAGGCTCAACTCACTTCTCGCAATATGAGTTGATTTTTGAAACTTAACTTGAAAAGCGGATTTTGAAAATACCTCGACATGTGACCTGAGGCTCAACTCATTTCTCGCAATATGAGTTGATTTTTGAAAAATAGAAATTAAAAGGCTCAACTCACCTCTCGCAATATGAGTTGATCTTTGAAAAACAGAAATTAAAAGGCTCAACTCACCTCTCACAATATGAGTTGATCTTTGAAAAACAGAAATTAAAAAGCTCAACTCACCTCTTGCAATATTAGTTGATTTTTGAAAAACAGAAATCAAAAGGCTCAACTCACCTCTCGCAATATGAGTTGATTTTTGAAAAACAGAAATTAAAAGGCTCAACTCACCTCTCGCAATATGAGTTGATCTTTGAAAAACAGAAATCAAAAGGCTCAACTCACCTCTCGCAATATGAGTTGATCTTTGAAAAGCAGAAATTAAAAGGCTCAACTCACCTCTCGCAATATGAGGTGATCTTTGAAAAACAGAAATCAAAAGGCTCAACTCACCTCTCGCAATATGAGTTGATCTTTGAAAAGCAGAAATTAAAAGGCTCAACTCACCTCTCGCAATATGAGTTGATTTTGGAAACATGAATTGAAAAACAGAAATTGAAAATACCTCAGCATGTGAGCCGAGGCTCAACTCACCTCTCGCAATATGAGTTGCTTTTTTTGAAACATAAATTGAAAAACGGAAATTGAAAATACCTCAGCATGTCCTGAGGCTCAACTCACCTCTCGCGATATGAGTTGATTTTTTTGAAAAGCAGAATTTGAAAATACCTCAGTGTGTCTTGAGGCTCAACTCACCTCTCGCAATATGAGTTGATTTTTTTGAAAAATAAATTAAAAAACGAAAATTGAAAATACTTCAGCGTGCCTCGAGGCTCAACTCACCTCTTGCAATATGAGTTGATTTTTTTGAAAAACAAAAATTGAAAATACCCCTGCATGTCCTGAGGCTCAACTCACCTCTCGCAATATGAGTTGATTTTTTTTAAAAAAATATAAATTGAAAAGCAGAAATTGAAAATACCTCAGCGTGACCCGAGGTTCAACTCACCTCTTGCAATATGAGTTGATTTTTTAAAAGCATAAATTGAAAAAACATAAATTGAAAATACCTTAGCGTGCCCCGAGGCTCAACTCACCTCTCGCAATATGAGTTGATTTTTGAAAACATGAATTAAAGATACCTCAGAGTACCAAAACATATCATCTGGTGGAACTCAAGTGTCTTTTCCTTGATTCAGTACAGCTATCATCGAAACCTCTTGTTCTACTGAAATACATGTATATGTCATGCATGATGTTATCATGATATGCACATGTTTGCCTTAAATGCCTTTATGCCTACATGATTATGCTATGCGCCTTGGGCTTGTTTGACGTATGTCCCTTTTCGTCATGATTTTTGATGATCTGCGTTCATTGCTTCGACTCTTGACTTTCTCTTCAGTACCCATTCTCTACTTTATGAGTAACCTGCGTTTATCAGATATCACTCTTTTGCCCCATGTTGAACTTTGTCCTTGCTTTGAGGCTCTTTATCAAATTCTCATCCGGGTAATACTCGACATTTGTTTTGTTTGGAGTTTGTCATTCCAGAATGTTCTAGATGTTCAACGCATGAACTCTTCCACATTTCTTAATCAAGAATCTTTTCGAGCATGGCTTCATGCGTAGGAAGTTTTGGACTATTGAAAATGCTTCAAATACTGTAGTCTTGCTGTTTGCCTCACTTCTTGAATCTTTTTACTCCTTGGGCCCAAACCTGTTTCATTAGGACGCCCTTTCGGGTTTTCATCCTAATTTTTGTTTATCAAGATGCCCTTTTCAGGTTTTCATCTTGATCTTCTTTTTTTAAAAAAAAAAGCGTCATCACTCGTTGCCCATTAGGGCTCTATTACCGACGTAGTACTCTGCCATATTGCTCGGTTGGTATTTCGACCCAAAATTCGGGGAAATAATCGCGTTTTGCTCAACTAGCTTACCCTACCGTAACTTCAGGGTCCGTTCCACTGTAATTTGGGGATACAAGGTTGGTACTATCTTTAAACCATTCCACTGCAATTCCTGGCTATAGGATCTGTATCTTACTGTAACTCAAGGGTGTATGATCTGTAACTTGTTCCATCGACTAATATTCCCCGGGTGACCTGACCAGATGTTTATGCGTGATATTTGCATGGACGCAGAATGTCATTTTTTAAAGAATGATCCATTTTTATGCTTAGGTTGACTTTGCTTGTTTTCATCGAGATTATATCATTGACGCGATATCTTGTTTCTGTTTAGCTAATATCTTTGACAGAAAATCTGAAGAGATAAATTCAATTTAAGCTCAAATATTTCCAACTCTTACACTTGGTGAACTCTTAAACAACAGTCGTGTTTCAGATTCCTGTACTATTTAGAAGCTTTCAGAGTAATATGCAAAACTCCTTTTATAAAAGTATGATTAGTTCATTAATCATTATTTCAATGCGAAATGCTTGAAAAGGATCGAACTGATGGACAAGAAGAAAATTGATTAAGAGCATAGCTCGAAACAAACAAGTTGAACAATGAGAGTAAATGCAAGTTTATTGGAAGCCCATTTTGAAAAGAATAAGATAATCAAAGATAAATTCAGAAATGGGTAAAATGGAAAGCTAAGTGCCCAAAATATCGCAGCCTGAGCTTCACTGTACAAACTCCTTTGAGACCATTTTGAGTTCAACATGTGTTTAGGGGATTCAGAGTACTTTGTCGATGCCCCAAGACGTAGCATACTTCTTTACTGTCAATTCAAGTACAGCAAGACTACCATATGCCCCATCTTTGAACAAAATTTGAGCTGCATTTTTCAGGTTTTCAACTCAAAACCCCTTTGGTCTCAAGGCGCCCTTTGCGGGTTTTCACCTTGACCTCTCCATTTTCTTTTCTTTCTTTTTTTTTCTTTTGAATTAATGAAGGTCACAAAGCGCCATTTGCGGGTTTTCACCTTGGCTTCTCCTTTTCAAGTATCTCTGGACTGAATCCGAATTTAGGATTGGATCAGTGTTCTTCCGAGAAAAGCCTTCTTTACCTCATAAAGTTCTTAAGCATTCATTTTTCTTTGAAATCCTTTTGTATAGAAATGATCTTCTGCAATACCAAGTTCCTACTATGAAATTCCTTTGGGTGAACCATTTCCGTCATAACTCAGCATCATACATGTTTGACTTTCAAACCTTTTTCTGCAGTCAAGTTTACTGAAGACATTTTACTTCATCCAATTCTTGATTCAATCAAAGCTTAGAGAAAAAGAATCTTAATTTCCATGGACAGAACCACCTCTAATGCCCTAGTGAAGGTCCTGGTCAACTTTAATAAGCACAAAGAGTAAAGGGTAGCTTCTTATGCCAATATTTACAAGTCTCGGTCATCTTCCATAACTTTTTTTATTTTTGTATTTTTCTTTTGGCAACTTTTGTTGCATTGTGATGTGACATTGTACAGTTACGTATTAAAACATGATTCTTTCTGGCATTTGATCTCTCTTTTTTTGTTTTTTTCTTTTCATGACTGTCGACTTTATGATATTAGCATATGAAGCAACATTCACCTTCTTAATAAGGTAATTGACGGCCACGACGATGACTAATTGAAATTTCTTTCTAATTAAAACTCTATTATCGCATTAACTTGATCTATGAATTCTCTTATTAGATTTGACTCTAATCCAGTAGATTTATATCGTCCTATTTCTAGGATTGTATGCAACTCCACTCAATTACGCTAGATCTACTTTTAAACAGGGTCTATTTCTTCTCTGATTTAAGCAGATCAAACATGGATCAATAGTCTAGAAATATTAAACCAAGAATTAAGCACACATAATTGAAAACAATATCTAAGTATTTATTGTGCAAAATAAAAATAAAAATATAAAATTCATTACAGGGTTCATCTCCCCTATGTATTTAGAAAATTAGTTCATTCTAGCAAATAAAAACATCCAAAATACAGTATAACAACAAGAAACAAAAAACTCATAATAATATTCAAAGAAATTAAAAGGGAATCTTCATTCTTGATGGAAATCTGCTTCAGAATCGGCTTCAATGGTGTTTTTCGAGTTGTTTTCTTGAATATTCTCTTATGGCTAACTTCTATCTTCTTATTTTTGCCATATATACGTTTTAGCATGCTCAAAAAAACCTAAAAATCACGTTTTTCCACAGGTTTAGAGTGTAAATCGCGAAATCGATGAAATGGTCCAGCCAGTGTGGCTCCTGCAGCTTGCTCCAATTTTTTGATTTCCACTCATTTTGCTCCCAAATACTCTCTTAGGTATAAAAACATGAATTTAAAAGATTAGGAACATAAAATTCATTATTTTAATCGAATAATCGTCCAAAAACGCATTAAAAATGAGGCTAAAATATGTTATTTTTAACACTTATTAAGGTCACACAACTCTAACAATTGTATTACAAGATTATGACAAATGAAGACAATAATATTATTATTTGAAAATAAAAAATTAGAATATATATATATTTAAAAGTTCATAAAAAATAGAAGTAAAAAAAAAAATTCTAAACAGAATCCAAACATACAAAGATATAAGTCCAAATAAATCTAAAACAATGTCTACACGTGATTTATGTAAAGTAAAATTGAAATCCAAATTCTCAAAGTTGGAAACTTTAATTTTTACCAACTGTGTAAAGAATTTATGGATAATCACTAAAAAATTTCTGGAGTAAAATAGCTTGACCAAATAAAAACATATTATTTAAACCAATGTTACATTTAAGTGTTAATCAAATTAACATTTTGTTTTAAGAAATAAAAATTGACCATTATAAGTCTTTTTTTTATACAAATTAAATTAAAAATATATTGACTAGCAAATTCATTAAAGGTGCTGTAGAAATTTCACATGAAACCATCTATTTCCTTGCTACCTTTTATTTTAAGAAAACAAAATTATCAGCATGGATCTCAATAATTGCAAACCATTTTATTTATTTGTTTGTTTAGTAAAATATTAAATCAACTGGAGAAGCGTTTCAATTGTCATATTTTACATTCCATTCATATAGATAATGCATATCAAAATTATTGTAATTTTGAATTTTCAAACTATTTATTTATATAAAAAATTTCAATTATAAGTATTAATAAATAAAGTGTTTTAAATCGATATCATACATATATATATATTGAATTAATTCGAAAATTTATATAAATAACAAGTTCAATTATATCAATAAATTCATGTTAGATAATTAAAATAATATATTATTAGTTGTAGAAAGGACCAAAAAAGGTCGTTAGACTTATATATATATATATATAATTTAAAGTGTTGACCACAACCAATAAAATTTAAGTCAAATTTAATTTTAAAAGTCAATGACAACTTCTTCTTTTTTTTTGTCTTTATTCATATAATAGCAATTGACAACTATAAAACATTTATTTAATAATTTTGTATTTTTATAGTGAAAAAATCAGAATAATTTAATCATTTGTATTTTATTTTGTGAAAAAAGATTAATTTTTAAACAATAATTTCTTATTTCTTATTTAACTATTTTGAGCATATGATATACTGTTGTAAATATCTCATGTGGTAGAATATAAAACTATAATTTTATAATTTAGATCTCCACTTTTACTAATCGAGAATATGCCTCAAAGTTTCCAAAAATCAATATTTTCCAACAATAAGCATAATTTAACTCATGATTTATGTGATTTGAACCAAAATTTTTAAAGTTGATGCCCTTAACTTTTGTCAACTGTATCAAAATTTCATTCGCAGGAAAAAATAAAACAAAATTAATGATTTAAATATCAAAGAAAATGGTATAGTTTGAATCAAATTTACAACATCTTATTTTCAATTGACAATTACAAGTCTTTTCTTTAATATACAAATCAAAATATATTGATGAGCAAATCCATGGAAAGTGGTGCAGAAATTTCTTAGGAAGCCCCTCTCCTATAAATTAATGACATCATCTATTTTATCTAAGAAAAATAAAATTAGCAGCATTAAATATACATTATCATATCAGAATCTCAACAACTGCGAATGACAATAAACCAAATTTATTTATTGCCATTCATCATATATATGCAACTTGGAATCCAAACAAAATTATTTGGTGTTTAGTATTTAAAAGTTAATTCAGACCTAATAATGAGCCGGATCGGGTTGATGTAAAGTTTATAGATTCATTTTTTAGGTTTTATCTAAAAAATAGGTCTAAAATTTTGTTCAAACTCGGTCTAAATAAAAAAATGCTAAACTCAAGCTTGATCTAGCCTGTATGTATTAATTTTTTTCTATATTAATTTAAAAAACATAATACATTAAATACACTAAAAACATTAAAATAAATGTTTCCTAACAAATTAAAAATACATTAAAAACACGTCTTTATACTTAAATAACACTAAAATAGTTGCAACTTGCAAACAAGTGCCTCTAAAATAATAGCAAAATTAACAATAAAATAAGAGTTATACAATATTCAAATAATAAAAACAAAATAGTAGCAATATATTACTAAAATGGCGGCAAATAAAAAACTTCGACAGATTCAAGTCGGGCCAGACCCAATTCGTTTGAAAAACATATATTAATTTGTGTCCAAAACAGTTTTTCGAGCTTATATTTTTATCCAAATACTTACACTTTTTAAGTGGATCTTTAAACCTAAACAGATGATCAAACTTATGATAAGTATAGACTAACCCAATTATAAATAAAGCTCAAAAAAGTATTTTAATATAGATTTTTAAGATATGTTCCAACTTTGTTGTTATATAAACATGAATTTTATTATTAAAAAATTTTAAAAATTTTAAATTCAAGTCAAAGTAAAATTTAAAAGTCAATGCAAAACAAAGAGGATTTACCAATATATATATATTGGTCATTATGTATATAATAGTGGTTGGACTCTACAAACAAAAAATTAGTTGTATATAATATTACAATAATTTTGAGATAATTTTTTTTTCATTATGTATATAATAGTAATTCGCCACTACTATGATATATATTGGACCTGATTATGGATCGAATTAATTGTCTAGACTTGAAGGCCTGTTTGAAAGGTAGAAGAGTTTTGACAAAAATATATGTTCGAAAAATAGAGTTGAACAAAAAATAAGGTTTATTTTTTAAATGAACCGAGTTTTGAGTAAGACTTTTTTGACCTGACTCGACCCATGATCAAGTTTATTTTAGACACGACAAAGTGATAAAGTTGTAATAATTTTGTTGTCATTTTAAAACTATATAAAATGTAATTTCAACAACAGCATATGGGACATTTTCAAACGTGCATTTTCAACAACAGCAAATGTAATTAATTATTTTGTCATTATATATATAATGAGCATTTGGGAAAACAATTCGTTGTAAATCTAATATTAGAAAAATACGTGGCACAACGATTAGAATAAGTAGGTGAAAATTCAAGAATATTATTTCATAGGGACATTTTCAGACATTTCATCTTAATATTCTCCTAGTGCTTGTAATTTTTTTTATTTATACTTTAGTCTTTTTACTTTTATTTTTAAGAATTTAGTCCCTCTTCTTTTAGAAATTCAAAAATTCAGGTCAAATTGTTAACTTTGTTAAAATTCTTTTATTATAAATTCATTGGTGTGACATTTTGGAATAACAAAAAATATTTCACTTAGTAGCCATGTGACAAAAAAATGATATTGTGATTTACATAAATCTGAAAAAGTTGAAGGATTAAATTATTAAAAATAAAAGTAGGGAGACTAAATTCCAAATGTAGGAATAATATATGAGGTTAGGGCATATTTCAACTAAAAATAAACATGTATAACTAAGTGAGATGGTGTTTACAATATTTGACGGCTAAACCCCAAAGATAGCAAAATTCTAGAGATATTTTAGTGCAACTTTTTTTTGAACAATCTAATTAAAGATTCTGATCATATTTGCTCTTATTGACACAATACCTAGAACAACCTATAACCCCTCTCAACCCATAAATAAAAGAATAATATGCTTCAGCATACTCAAATTCATGTCTTCCTGTATTAACAATAATACCCGTACCAGTCAAATTAAAACTTAATCGACTTTAACGTAACTTTTTAAGATATGTAAATAAAACCAAAGATAGTTGTAAATTTATGTTAGGTAAACTCATATAGTATACACATACATGTGAAACGACTTTTATAAAACATTAAATAATATATTTCGTAGGTTGATAAACACATGAATTTAATTTATTGTTTTTTATTTATTTTTGCACATAAATGGTTGGAATGTTGATTTTTGCTATTCTATTTCATATTAATTGTGGAGTTATTAATTTTTAATTTAATGACAACATTTAATAGTATGATCTAATAAAATTAACTTAAAAGAGGTATTAATTTTTCAATTTTTATAAAATAAAATAATCACTTACAAATATGAATTAAAGTATTGGCAACATAGAATTGTAAAATAATTAACAATATATACTTTGTAAATAGAGAATTTAACAACCTTTTTTATTTAGTCACTTTAGAATTCACATACAATAAATCATTATCCTACACACCGTTAGCAAACAATTCTTGCTATTTGATTTCATCTAGATTTGTCCATAGATCGGGTTGGGCATAACCCAATTTTAAAAATAAATTCAAGCTTGGTTGGTATCAACATTAACGTCAATATAGGAGGACTTAGGTTCGAGTACATTGAAGTGCATTTATCCTTCTATATAAGGACTGAAAATGGATTATAGATAGTTTTAGGCATTGTATAAAAAATCTAAAAAAACTCCAATCATTACTTAACTACAAAGTTATCTGCAAGGTTTTCATTAATGTCTTTTCTGTTTTACCTGAATTGTGAACTATTGATTGAATATTCATCTATTCTAAAAAAACCTAAATTTAAATATTTTTACGCAAAAGAGATTAACATATACTAATGATAACAACAACTATAGTTATTACCATTGCTCCCCCCCACAAAATAAAAATAAAAATCATTCTTATCATTTTAAAATGTTGTCATTTGCTAGGAAGGGGCATAGTTAAGGAGTTGGCAGAGTCTCCGGTTCCCCTCAAAATAGAAAAATATTGTCCTCGTATCAATATTTTGAATCTAACATTTGTAGAGAACTGTATACGATTCACAAAGGGGCACCTCAATTGGTGATACTTGCAAGTAAGGGTCCTACAAGCCTCGTGTTAGTGGTTTGAGTCGCCCCACACTCAATCGACTTCATTATTAATTCACAAGCTCCATATCAACACTTTTTTCAAGTTTTGTAGGCAACACCAATTGAGGTACCAATCCGCAAACTGTACACAACTCTTTATGGAGACTTAGGAATAAAACCCGAACACGAAGAAAATACCTTCAATTGTGGACAGTTTAAGAACTTTTCCCAAAAATTCCGACCACCCGTACTCCCTTACAAATAGTAATTACAACTTAAATAACACTCAGTAATTAAATAATTACAAACCAATTAATCCTCTCCCTTGTCTGGATCGTATGATCATTTGTTGGGTTATATGATTTTGGTATTTAAATTTGCAACACATTGATGAACTTGATTTATATTCAATTTGAGTTTTTGTTTTTTCTCTATCCCTACTGTCACAAAATCCTATGGCAAGTAGGCCAAGTAAGAAAAAAAACTGAAAACTAATTTTAACCGAGATTAACAAATTGTAATTATTCAAATCGAATGCTATTTTTTATTTAATTTATAATTAATTTTAATTTTTTATGATGTAAAAATAAGTATTTTATATTTAATATAGTAAGAATAATTTAAAATTTCTATATAAGAATGTATATTTTTAAAAAATCATATAAAAATTATTTATTATTCTTTATTTACTTTAAAATTTATTTCTTATAGAAATCTAAAATTAATATGAAAAGACTAAGAGCCGAATCGAATCGAATTATAATGGATTGTTCACAACATCTAAAAAGCCGGACCAAACCAATCTCACCTCTTAATGTAAGTTATTTCTATTTAAAATCTATTATTTAGCTACAGAAAACACTGCAATGTCTTTAATATGAACTCCCAAACTAGCTAACCCCATTGGTATCCTTTGTGTTTCCACAAAAGGGATTGTTGCTAAAGCAACTTTTACCATAAACTAAATAGCACCAGCATCGATTAACAATGGTGAACATATAATAGCAGTAGCAACAACTATAGTTATTACCATGGTTCTACGACGTTGTCCACTGCTGCAACACTCGAGTCCGATATTCGCCTAATGCCCAAATAGGGAAAATGTTGCGATACGCAGAGTAACTGATCATACAATTCCTGTTGAACACTCCCATAATTTCCTGCACGTAAAGAGTTATAGGAATTCAATCAAAGCGTATGTGTTGTTTAAGATGAAAATTATCGGTACTGGTGCTGTCGTGAAACTGTTTACCTGTTGCGGGAAATCACCGTTCTCCATTTGGGAATTTATCAAATATTTAGCTCCTTTGTGAAGTGGTGTTGGATCTCTCTCAGCCTGTTCAAGTAAGTTTTTAATGGAAATAATGAAAAGTTGAAACTTCAGAATCGATAAACAGATGCGTGCATTTCTGGACTAATACATGCAGGCTCATAAGTTACTGAGTTAAAATGATTCAAAGTTTTCATGACTTGCTGTTACGAATACATAGGAAAGGTTCCAAGGTACCACATTAAGTGCCACTCAAGAAGATGGCACCATAGTGGCATAGTCCTGTCCCGAAATTTAAAAGATTTTGCACTCGAAAATGACTGTTTTACCTGCCCAGCATCAATTAGAGCCAACATAGCCCAGCCAGTGTTTACCATATGTGGTTTGTTGCCCTCAACATTTGAGTAAACCTGTACAGGGGAGCATTTAATATGTTGTAAACAATATACTGAAACATAATTGAGTTCAGGATGTGTGAATATATTTTAGAAGGAAATGATGACAATAGTGTTTAGCTACTATATTAATAGGACTAGGATGCAAGTTTTGGATATTCCAAGTATTTAGAGGGTCCTTGAAGGTTGTATCCCCATGGTTGTGTCCGAAAATATGTCAAACAAGGGTACTTCAAGAAAAACGAGTTGGAGAAACATAAGTTAGCTATTAAGCTAGTTAAGAGGATAAGAAATGGCTTATACACAGCAAAAGACATCTGATGTTAGATCCGACCCATGTATTTAAAGGAAGTTCCTACTTAGGAGCATAAGGGCCCAACCTAGACATAAAAAAATAAAATATTATACAAAGTTTACTCTAAATGAGAACCGAGATTATAAAATGCAGAGGTTTCGTATATGTTTGAGTAGAAATTAAGGACTATCACATGGTAAGTTAATAAACCTAACCTTGTTTTGACATGAAAGATAACTTTCTCCCCAGCCACCTGAGGGGAGCTGTTTGGACAGCAGAAAATTGCAGGCCTTCTGGATACTAGACGAGTTATTGAAGTTCTTTCCGGCAGCCACCAATCCTTTCACTCCAAACCATGTACCATAGGTGAAGCAAACACCCCACGAGCCATACCTAATTGGATAGCATAAATAACTTGAATTGAGCTCGAAGCTAGGGATAAAGATGGAGTTGAAACACTGTAAAGCTTCTTATAAACATTTATTTCAGAGAAAGTTAGGGCCAAACCATGAACCATCTGGGGCTTGTATATTTTCAATGAATTTAGTAGCCTTTTTGATACATTGGTCTATTTCCTCTTGACGATGCCCAGGGTGTGACTTTCTAAAAGATACCAAAGCTTGAATTGCAGCTGAGGTACATTCCACATAACTGAACAGCCATCATAATCGATATTAAACAACATACTTCAAGCCCAAAAAAATAAAGGAAAAGAAAAATATTAACAATATTAAACTTGAGTACTGGAATCTTACCTATAGTCAATAACAATATCACCAAATGTTTCTGCGGGGTTGATCAGCTGTAAACAAAACATCATACAGTGAGCTAAAAAGAAATATTGCACTATGTATTCTACAGCTTACCATTAAAGCAGGTATTACAATTAATAATACAACATTCAAAGTATACGTATTTGATTCGTGCTTATAATATCCTTATAATATGGAAAATATAAAATGAAGTAAAAATATAGTTAAAAAATAGTGGCATAAATAGTGCCAAGGGATACCTCCAACCAAGGGTATGATCTTGTGAGCTCATATGTTGCAAAACCACCGTCTCCATTCTGCAAAGATACAAAAACTAGATTATGAATAATCAATGGTGATCTCATATAAAATGAAGTAAAAACATAGTTAAAACATTTAATGGTTTATTAAACACCACCTTAGTGACCGTGGTGCATATGTATTCGTCTACAAATAGATTGTAACCAGAAAATGAATTACCTGAAGTGAAAGAATAACATTTACAGCATCATATAATTGTTTTGCTTCCAACGGTTCTCCAACGATTTCTGGGGGTATTTTTGATAATAAAAGAACAGCCTGGAGGAGGATAAAATGTTAATAAAACATAAGAAGGAAAAGTCTCTGAATCAGAAACACTTACTTTTAATCCCTCAGCTGTGCAATCTGAAATGGGCCATCCATGATCTGCAGTTGAAAAAGGCCAAGCACCTTTGGAAATGTGACGGTACCAAAAGTTAAGATCCCCAGGGCAATCTTCTTGAACCTGCAAAACAATGAAAAGAAGAGATAAAATGCACAATAGCAAGCAGTCTCCCAAATGAATAGACTCCAATATATTTCCAAAGCATAAACACCTGTGTGTTCCGTAAGTACATGTTTGCTTTCCTCAAAGTTGAACTGTACTCTTCAGTAAGGTTGGTTGAAAGAATTGCTTGAACTGCAAAGGCAGTGTCCCATAGTTGACTTCCATTGTAACCCTGCAACAAGTTCATTATGCCCACAGTAAATGGTCATTAAGATCTTGCACAAAGGCAGTACAAAAGTAAAACCCAAAACATAGACAATTACAGTGCATAGATTCGCAAAACATTATTTATAAAGCAGAAATTATATTTTCCCAATGAAACGGAAGCAGCAGCTATGCATTAATGTTGTTTCATCTGCTAAAAATACCTTAATACCACTAATCTTGTAAGTAAATTTTCATTGCCGACTGATGGCCAAGGCTATTATCAACTAAATAAAGGAAAAGGTGTATACTCACCTGCATTTTCATGCCATCTTCAGCAACCCATAGATAATCATAAAGTCTTGGAAGATGCAACTTGAACGCCTCTGAATTTGGGTCTTCCACCCAACAGCAAAGCATGTTTAACACCTATTATCAGCAAAATTCATATCCCAAAGGCAAAAATATATAATTAGATAAGCAAATAAAAATTACAGAATGATTGCATGGGCTGCATTTTGCAGAGTAACCACATCACAAGCATTATTACAAATATAAGAGTTAGCTAAAAAATGAATAGAAACTGCATGGTAATCTGAATTCTGAAAGAATCAGACACACTGGAGAACCAAATGGACGTGCATAGCTCTTTTAATACTTTTTTTTTTTCAGATTTATGAATTTGTTTTACTTCGCATACCTTGTTTACAGGCCCAATGCAGATATAACGAGTATTTTCGTCTTCATAGTGTATGTGCTCTATTGCAGTTTGGAGAGCCTTTTCTCTCAACTTCTTTCCGGGCCAACACATCAGAATAGGTTCAACTATCTTGTGAAGGGATGCCCAAAGAATATCCTGCACCAATGGGTGAGGGTAGTACAAATCTTCCTGCAAAAGAAAGCAATAGGTTCGTGATATTAAATCAAAATCAACAAGAACATCAAGGGTGAACTGTTCAACACTCTACTGAGAGTACTAATGAGAAAAACCTATGGTCCCTATGATTCTTGTTAACTGATGTCATCAGCAATGGCTAGCTAAGTTCAAAATTAGTTATATGTAGGTAATGGACATCTAGTTATGCCAATTAGTTCCAGATTGAAAGCTTAACATAGAAAAAGAGCTCAAGTTGTCACTCCAATTACTGCATGGTTATCTAAGATCATTTCTAGAAGTGTCTACATGTTAGAGGCAGAGCATTTATATACGTATCAATTTCACTAACCTTTGCACATGCATTCCGTGCTCGATTCCAGTCTATCTCATGGTATGGAATAGTATAAAGCTCCTTCCTCAAAGCCAAAACTGTTGGTGTGATAGGGCCAACAAACCTCTTTCCATATAAATAAGACATAGGCAAATAGACCATCCGGCAGTGACACCACATCCTTCCTGTCATCAAGGTAAAAGAACACTTATTTATTCTCTTTGAGAGAGGTATGGTAAGAATACAAATTCAAAAAAACTTCGAGATGGAAATGAAGGGACAAGAACCTGGATGAACTGGAAGCATATAAGGAAGAAGCCATATCTCAGGGGGCAAAGGATTATTTCCAGACCATTCAAAGGCTCCAAGCACCTGTTGTCACCAAGCAATGCATGCAATTAGTATCAAACTGATGCCCATGTCAATAGAAAAAACACTGAATCAAATACTGAAACCAGCATAGAAAGGGCTAGGTTCTGAACTGAAAGCCACATTTTCCCCCATGATGTTATTTCAGTAGCACCACCATGATTCAAAATCCAATCTCTTCCTCTCTCCATTGCCCCCTTCCCATCATTAGGTCCTTCACCAAGCAATCTTAAAGTCACATAACTCAATGCAGTACCAAACATCGTACTTGGGCCCTCAATGTGTAAGCCCCACCCGCCGTCTTCATTCTGTAAATGCATATGCATAACCATAGTTCAAAAATTTACAACCTAAGCGCAAGAACGAAATAGAAGCAAAACGCTCACCAAAAACTTAAGGAGCTATTAAACATGCCAAAAGAGCAACATAAAAAATAATTTAATTGCCTGATGATTATAGAGATAGCGTGACATCTCCTTTTTATGCTCTTCTGATAAGACCGCATTCAGTGCCCCAGTAATAGACAGAGTAATAACCTGATGCATCACAAGAACAAAACAAAAATATACATGAAGACTACATAATTGTTTCTTTTAAAATCATAATAGCTATTTTAATAACAAGATTTTGGTAAAGTAAGCCAAAAATTTTTGACAACAATGTAAGACAATGTAAGTCAAACTGATATTATCAGGAATATCTTCCATTGAAATATCAGCACTTACCAAGCCAGGCATAAGAAACATTGGACCTCCATAATCACCTGGCCAATGCCCATCATGGGCCTGGACAGATGAATGAAAACTTATAGCTCTCCGTAATGTATTGGTGACCATCTCTTCTGTAACATTTTCTGACTCCTTAACTTTGACCGGAGGTAAAACCACTGGTAGTGGATTCTCCTTGGAAAACTGTATTATGGGGGAAAAAGAGATCAAATAATGAAATGAATAACTAAAGAACATTATGCATAATTTGTAAATACAAGCAGTAATATTAACAGTCCAAATAACAGTACAGAATCAGGAGAGCTAGGAAAAGGTTCTACCATAAAACTGAAAGCAAAAGACAGAGGTTATATTTAAGGATTAAAATTGTATTAACTGCACCATTAATAAAAGAGAACTGCTACAAAAAGCTTCCATTATATAATATCAACAGAGGGAATGACTGTAAAAATGATTAATAAAATTTATCTTCTCAGGAAATTAAAAAAATTTACTAAACATCCATTCCTAACAAAAATTTCACATGGTGACAATAATCTTACAACAAATTCATCAACAATTGGAGAAGTAGACTCCATGTAATTATGCATTTCCTATAAATTCTGTCCAGCCCGAGAGGCGTGAAATACTCAACGCTAATAGCAGCAAATCTTAAACTCAAAGTTCAGACCTATCTGATAAACAATTGAGGATACATGAACCTGGCACTACAAAGAACACTGGTTCGGAAAGTAATAGTTTTTCAAGATTAAGCCAATGAACCAAGTTATTACCAACAAGTTAGAGGAAAAAGGAGACACAATTAATCAAAATATCAGCTATTACCCAAATATAGCAAAAAGTAAGATGAGCAATGAATGAGAAACAGTGGAAGTTTTCAATAATGCAAACAAACACATTGCTATTGTTGTTTTATTGTAATTAACAACGATGGAAATCATGGAAAGCAACAGAACATGCATAAGAGAGAAAAAACAGAGAATGAAGAATGTATATCGATATACCTGAAAGCGCATAAGTAGATCTGAGCTATGCTTCTTTCGAAACCTGTTCTCGGTGAAGTTGAGACGAACTTTCTCGATCTCCATTAATTCCTCAGGAGATCCAAGGTTGGGATCGAACTCCCAAATCTGTCTCCCGACGTGATTGTTCACTGTTCTCAGCCATGGATTCCCTCCTTCCGCGATTTTCAGCTTCCACATTTTTAACTTTTTTTTTCTCTATAAATTCAAAATCCAAAGGTTGAGCAGATTCACAGAGAAAGCCAAATGGAAAATGAGTACTGCGCGGCGAACTAGAACTGAAAGTGGCGATGCGAACAGTGACAGTCTTATATATAAATAATATTCAAAATTCAAAATATTGAAAGAAAGAGAGAGAAACAGAGAGACGTGTCGTCGTGTTCCGCAGCTCTTGCACTGTCATCTGATACCAGAAGCGACAAGCACTAACACCATTGGCCTTCAAATACCTCTCTCTCTCTCACACACATTTATATATATATTATTTAAGGTACAGACATATTTGTAGCATATTGAATAAAATTAAAAAAAAAAAAAGAAGAAGCTAGCATGACTATTTTTTTGTGGCAACTGGCAAGTAGATAGTCAGCATTTGTACAGAAATGTAGGTACCATGACTCTTTTAATAATGGAATAATATAATTTTTGGTCCTTAGGAATTATGTCTATTTTAATATTTGTACTTTTCTTTTGTCTATTCTTTTATTTGAATTTAGATTCTATCAAGATTTAATTCTGTAATTAAATAGGTTCGGATCAGATCGTATAGACAAAAAATTAACTGATATAATAATTTGAACAAAGGGGTTAAATTGATTAACTCAAAAATTACTTAAAATTAATTAAAAAATTTGTATATATCAATATTAAGCAATTTCCTTTTCATATTAAATATCATAAATAAATAAAAATATCATAATTACCTAAAGAGTAAAGTTTTAAGAAATAGTCAATATTTTTAGCTTGCAAATCAATTAAATTGGGTGGTCGGATAGAATTTTTTTTAATAATTTATTCAATTAAATTGATTACATTAGTTGAACTAATTGAACAAAAAAAGTATTTTTTTTTCAATGATTATTATGAAAAATGCATAAAATCATGGATTAAGTTAATGTTACAATACAAGAGATTGAGTTAGTATCAAAAGTTGATCAAATATCAACTCAATTAAAAAAATTTAAATTATACTTGAAGCCACTAAACTATTAGTAAATTTATGTTTTGGTCACTTAATCTCAAAAAGTTACAAAATTTCTATGAACTATTTGAAAGTTTTTGTTTAAGTCTTTAAGCTGTCAAAATCGTTATTGTATATCCTTTTCTATTTGCACTACATGCATCAACCGAAAACTCTCTTTCCCCTTCTCTTCTACAATTCAGTTTTTTTTATAAAACAACTTTAAATGTCAAGAATTTGCGACCCAAAACCCAAACTTTTTTCTCAGATCTCCAACATCAAATCGACTTGAATTTAAAGTATGTTCTTCTACTCATCGATAAATACTAGTCCACCGTACTGATTATTGAATTGTAACTTGGAGAATTGCTAATTGGAATTTTTAAAAATAAAACTTAATAGCCTAATGACTTAAATAAAAATATTTTAAATAGTTCAGTGACTTAAATGAAAACTTTCAAATAGTTCAATAATCATTTTGTAACTTTTTTGAAGTTTAGTGACCAAAACGTAAACTTGCTAATAGTTTAGTGACATTAAGTGTAGTTTACCCATTAAAAAACACTAAAAATATTTTTATAAAATAAAACTATTTAAATTATTTTTTAAATATAAAATTGATATGCATGTATTTATGTATGTATGTGCGTATGTATATGAGTGTATGTATGTATAATATTTATTGTTTTCTAGTATGGATAAAAAAAGAAGTAAAAGATGTGCAAGGCAGTTTGCAAAATAGGTAATGATTTCACGGAAGGCAAAAACTCGTGACTCCTGACAGTTCTTAATTTTCATTTTAATTTAATTTCATTTTTGGGATAACAACAAAAGTAACATATATACCTTTATACTAAAATTCGGATTATATTTTTTATTGAAAAATAAAATATTATTTTTTATATATTAAATTAAATAATAAATTGATTATTCTATTAAAAATTCTGTCTATTTTTATTATTAAAAGTTAATTTTTTATATGCTAGTATAATAGAAATAACAAATTTACTATTTAATATAACGAACTAGAATTAATTTACCTATTTTTAAGGATAAGAGACAAAATGTAACCTAACTTTTACGGGATTTTTGAGCGGTCCATATTTTTTGGTCTTATTCCTTAAAACAAAATATGGGCTTAAAATTTTAACAGTCAAAATTAAATAAAAACAAACAAAAAAAAGTTGTGCAATCTTTTTTTTCGGTAAAAAGACTTTTTTGGTCTTTCTCGGTTTTAATATTCAACAAATTGATCATTGTCAAAAAATTCATAGCAAACTAATCTTCATCAATTTTAAAACTGAACAATTAAGGGCAAATTAATCACAACGTTAATGTTTTTCGTCAATTGTACATATTTTTTATCTGTATAATAACAAATCTAGCATTCAAAGTTTACGCATCTTGTCAAATTGATCATGATTTAACAAATTTAATGTACAACATTTAAACAAAATATATAAGCATTGAGGACTAAATTTATTATTATACCGATCAAAACAAATGGCTGTAATTGAAAGAAACTATAGTCGTGCTTTTATTACGGTTTTTTAGTTGATTTTTTTCTTTATATATTGGTGTATTATATTGTATTTTAATAATACAATTATTTTGTACGTGTAATGCATAAATTCATTTAGTGCAATTGTAGGGATAAATTTATTTATTGTTTGAGTCTACCTAATGTTCTGAATTTGTCAAATTAAGTTTAATTTCATTTTGAAAAAAAGTTTAATTTCATTTATTTCTAGTACGTTAAATCATTATGTAAGACCTGAATTTGGTAACTATTTCTACATCGGGATTTAAACTTGACAATTATTTCAATATTGAAGTCTGAACTAGACAATTATTCCCACATTGAGGCTCCAATCTTTTTTTTGTTCAAATTAATCCCTAAACATGTCAATTATTCTTACATTGAAAATTGAACTTTAGAGTTTTTAAAGATATAACAGGGACTAACTTGGACAAAAAAAAAAGATTTAGACCTCATATGGATACAATTGCAAAGTTCAATGTCTAATTTGAATAAAAAAATTTAAACCCCCAATATAAAAATAATTGTTTAGTTCAGAGCGTAATTTGACCCAGAAAAATTCAGGTCGAATAAGTAATTTAACCATTTCCAATAGAAAAAAAAGGGTTCTAATTGTGTTTATTAAAGCTGAATTATTAAGAATTTAATTAGATATAAATAAAGGCAATAGGGAAGTACAAATGGGAGTTAGGTAATTATTAGATTTTGCAGACCTACATTCATGTAACATTGGTAGGATGAATAAATTTTCATAAGAGTGATTACTTTGTAATTTTTTATAATTGAAAGATTATTAATATAATTTATTTTAAAAAATAATATTTTATTCTTGAAGTAGTGGTCAAGAGTTTTCTACTTCAAGGTCTACATTTCAAATCTTAGTATTTTTTATTTTTAAGTTAATTATTTTAAAGATTTTATATAAACTATTAAAAGAGGTAAATACTTTTGTAATAATATTTGTTGTTTGTTAAAGAAAATGATATTTTAAAACTTTCTCCAAGTGAGTTGGTGAGACTGCGACTCCAACTCAATCAATAACTTTATATATAATTAGAAATCCTGTCACACAAGCATGTGTGTGGAAATAACGGGTTTAGAACATAGATGTGTGTTTAAAAATAATACTCAATAAATAATGAAATGTATGGTTTGAAACTATTAATCATAATAACATATGAAATATGTATGATATTAAAAGAAAAAATAGATTAAATTGTGAGTAAAACAAAATTTAAATACATAAATACATCAGATTAACAATACTAAATATACTTGTATATCCCAACACCACCTCTGATTTTAGGCAATAATTGGGTTCGCTTAAGATCCGATGGTGTTGTTAATGAGGGAACCGGTTTTGCTGTTGCTGGGGGTGTTTTGCGAGACTAGAATGGAGGATAGGTTCTAGGCTACAACAGGTATTTGGGCTTTTGCTCTGTTATGGAAGCTGTGATTACTTTGTTTGGTTCATTTGACCAGAATGTAATATTTAGATATTTGGTTGACGGAATCTAAGATTATTTAGAAATACATTTTACTCAATTGTCTTTGTTATAGATTTAGGTTTTTTTAACAAGTTTAGTTTCTTTAGTATTTTCTAATCTCAGTTTCCATAGAATTATGATAAATTATTACAATTTTTATTTTGTTATTATAATATATATATTAATAAGTAAATATATCGTGTTGAAATAAATTTATAAATCATAATTACAATAATTCATGAAAAGTGATGGCAACACCAACCATAATTAATATATTACTAAATTATTAAATAAAATACAATGATTGTAACATCCTGAATTTACCCGAGTAAGCTCAAGCAACGAGTGTTACGTTTTAAAACTAAACATTTATTTACGAATTCAAATACTGTTAAATTGGACTTCTATGAATGATTTTAGATCCTTATTATGCTTTTAGGAACATAATTTGATCGATAATAAAGGTTAATGACATGTAAAATTTGTTTTAAGTCTCATATCACCTAATTAAAAATATTGTATTGTAGGTTTGTATGTCTCGAGACCATGACCTTCATGTCTCAAGACATTGCCATGAGATTATAGAAATTTTACTTCAAAATTGCCTGTCTTGAGACAATGAGGATTTTGTCTCGAGACAAAGTTCAATATGTTTCGAGACATGACATTATTACTATAGATTTTTAAGTTATGCCAATTCGATGTAATATTCTAAAGTTCATACAAGTTAGTCCGATTTGTATAAAGTTGTCATCCATAATCATGCTAAAAGAAGCATACCATTTGATACATAAACAAAGATATCGGTGTAAACAAGAACTTTGATCAACGCATTATTCTAAAATTGAATGCAAAGAATGATCCAAAACAATCATATGCAATTTCTATTTCGAGTACTCCCCTTTGCTAGATGCATATTCTAATCACCTTTTTTCTAGGTACCTATTGTTATTAAAAAAGACAACAACAACAAGGCATCGAAAGCACAAATGTACCTAATTTGGATATCAAAAGCTATCAAAACTACAATGATACCTAACATGAGCATAAAAAGAAGAAAAATCATGCAAGCATACTCTATAAACAAAGACCATGAGCAGATCAACCATCACGAGTTATCACTATGCTTAATCAAATAAAAGTTTTAAAAAGTATCCACAACCATGACAAGGTGAAGCATTGTAATCATACGATGGGTATCAATGTGAATGTGATGTGAGGGGGTGACTACGACATTCATACAAATTAGTAACAAATGCAAGCTTAACTAAACATGCCACGACAAAATGGGATATGAAGATATATCAAATTAATGGAAGATACCAATGATGATTTATCCCAAATAGGATCTACAAAGGTAAAGGTAAGAAGAAAAAGAATAATATATATACAGAGAGACTCAAACGTACCATGTTTAGTTAGGAATTAACTAGAGAGTTCCAAGCGGTGAAAGCTCTATACAAAAGATAAAAAAAGCCTCGTTGAAAAAAGGAACATATCAAAGTCGGTTAATCATTTGATAATGATGGATGGAGATCCGATAGTTTCTTGGCTAGAACTTCGGGTTTAAATCACTTGAGTTTTAGGCCATTTCAAAGAAAAATAAATCATAAAGTTGAAAGAAGAGGAAAAAAAAAGTTGGTTCGATGTGTTTCTTTGCCAGAGGAGGAGGAGGTTGGATGGTGGCGAGTTCATTGAGATACAACTCTGATGAAGATCCTTGAAATCCTAAAATTTTCAAATTGTTCAGTGACCAACTTATAATTTCTTTTAAATTGAGTGACAAAAGTGTAAATTTACTAATAATTAATTGAATTTAGGTATGGTTTACTCTATGCTGCATAGTGAGTTAATGTCACATCTAACATCTTTTACCAAGTTAATGACCTACTAATCAACTTGTAACTTTTAAAAAATTCAATGATCAATTTGTAACTTTTTAAAATTGAATGACAAAATTGTAAATTTATTAATACTTGAGTAACCTTGGGTGCAATTTACCCTTATTATTATTGAGCGTAAAGAGAGAAAATCTTTGATTCTAGTCGAAGAAGCATAAATTCTGTCAAAAGAATGAGCAAAAGGTGCTACTCTGTAAGCATTGAAACTTCAAATAAGAAGCCGGCATTTACACTGTTTGATTCATTCCTAGGTGTGTGTACGTATATATACTATTATATATAACACCAAATAAAAGATACAAATTTGCAAATCACAGAATATTCGTAAAATTCCAAAGAAATCGTTTAAATCAATGGCAGCATTGCTTACTGTTAGCTGTCACCTTATTTTTTTCAAGTTTTTATCCAATAAATTAACGAAAAATTTTAAAAATCGATAATAAAGATGGCAAACTCGATGCAAAAATCCAACTCCATTTGCTACTCTCGTGTCACTAATCCACGTCGAATCCAATGGAAAGACAGTCTTAACAATGGTGTCTTCTCTAGTTCAATGATTTGCAACGCAGGTAAAGATCATATGTACTGTGAACTTCATAGGGAAATTCAACATCGAAAAAGAAACTGACCCATTGTTTGGTTTTGAATTTTGATTCGTAAATGACAGGTTTTAGCAGAAGTTAAATTAAATTGTTCTTTGTTTCCGGCATGGTCAGTGCTTGAAAAGTGTTTGGTTCTACGATGAAGACGTCTTCCTTGTTTTTTTTCCTTGGAGGGGTTGTTGTGTTAATAATATTATTGATTATAGTGTTAATCTATTGGAAAATTTGGAAACCAGCAGGGATTAAGAGTTTTATATCAGAGAGTAAAAGGCATGCAGGTAACGTATTTGATGAATTTACTGATAAAAGAGTGAGGTATGATTTGGTTGGGAATTATTGGCTTGTGAAGTTTAATTTTATGCGTCTCTGCAGCATCGACGGATTTCTTTAGTGGGGACCTTCGAACTATTTTCTATTTTGACTTCAAGACATTAAAGAGAGCAACCAAGAATTTTCACCCTGATAATCTCCTTGGAAAAGGTGGATTTGGGCCTGTCTACAAGGTAAGCAAGCTCAAAATATTCGGACTTTTCATTTTCTTTTCAAAATTATTCATGTTTGATATCCGTGTTTGTCACATAGTTCAGATATGATCCTCTAAACATATGTCATTACTTTTAACAAAATTGAGCGTACTTGTGTGGGATATATAACCGTATCCGGCACACATCCTTGAATTTAGATAACATAGATGCATTAGAAATAATTGAGCATTAACTATATAATAGTTGTATTCAAAACTCGTCATCAAATCAAGAAAATATAGATATAGTGCAGTGTACATGTGTATATATATTATTTCCATGTATATATAAAGTGAGAGATCTGGTATGAGCCCTTTTTGTAGTAATGTCTTATTTTGAAGTTTCGGAGTCTTGAGAAACATGGTTTGTTGTAGGAGCTACCTTTGTACCTTTTGAAATCATATATTATATTGCTTTTGGGATGCATTGGGCATTTGAAACTGACCAAAAAAAAAATGAGGATTTTTTTGCCATTTTTCTTTGAATATTTGATAGGGGAAGCTTAAAGATGGTAGAATGGTTGCTGTGAAAAGGCTGTCCCATGATAAATCCCAACAAGGAGAGTCAGAGTTTCTGGCAGAAGTGAGGTTGATCACAAGCATCCAACACAAGAATCTGGTTCGACTTCTAGGATGTTGCTCAGATGGGTCTCAACGTTTACTTGTATATGAATTTATGAAGAATGGTAGCTTGGACCACATAATCTATGGTATATATAACTCACCAACCCCAATTTCTTCTTCTAAAAATCATACATACTATCATATATATATATATATGCTGAGACTTGTTTGGAACAGTCGTCAAAGTTTTTGTCTAGCTCCTAAGTGACAAGAGTTTAAACTTTGTCATCTCCCTTCTTTCTTTCCCAATATTTTAATGATAAAAAAGCGGTAAACTTATAGTAAATGTCAACCAACTATGAAAAGTCACAAAGTGGTCACCCAACAATTCAATTTTGTCTTTTTTGATCTCCAGATGGCTAATGTAAAAATAGAAACATAAAAAAATCCAAGATAGCTAGGTGACAAAAAAAAAGATATAAAATTGAATAGTTGAGTGACCATTTTGTAACTTTTCATAGTTGGGTGACCAAAAAAGAAAAAAAAACATAATTGGGTGACTACTAATATAGTTTACACTAAAAAATCTTAGGTCAATGATGCATTTTACTCGTACTATAATTTTTATATGTACTCTTGCTAGCTACATGAAGGAATAATCTGTCCTTTTTTGGTACAAAAAATGCTATATTCTAGTCATAAAGAGAAAGGGGTTGCACATATTCAGGCTCAAATTTCGTCTTATTACAATGCCACCTCTTAAAGATGATTGCATGAACATATTTGGATTCAAACTTGTGCATGAACTTGGTTTATATAATGTGTTTTTCTTTTCTTTGTGCAAGAAGGTTTTTGATGATTTGCTAAACAAAAAATCACCATGATTTTGTTGAACTAGAACTATACATACATATATGTAACCCAAACCTTGGAATTAACTTGTATATATATATATATATGCAGGTAAGAAAGTGTGCTTGAACTGGGAGACTCGGTTTCAAATAATATTGGGTGTAGCACGAGGACTTCAGTATCTACACGAGGATTCTCATCTAAGGATTGTTCATAGAGATATCAAAGCAAGCAACATTCTTCTTGATGATAAGTTTCATCCTAGAATTGGTGATTTTGGACTGGCTAGGTTCTTTCCTGAAGATGAAGCTTATCTTAGCACCACATTTGCTGGCACTTTGTAAGCCCTCTCTTCCCCTAGAATGATAAGTAGTATTGGAATTAATGTATGATGATGATGATGATGATGATGAAATGATTGGTTTTGATATTGTTAAAAGAGGCTATACAGCGCCAGAATATGCGATTAGAGGAGAATTGTCTGAAAAAGCAGATATTTATAGCTTTGGAGTTCTTGTGCTTGAAATTGTTAGCTGCAGGAAGAATACTGATCTTACTCTGCCTTCAGAAATGCAGTATCTACCTGAATATGTAAGCAATTTTTAAGCCATTTTTTTTATTTTTAATTTTAATTTTAATTCATAGTTAGACAAATCGAGATACATGGTAAAACTCGAGCACTTTTATAGATTTTATATCAATCCACTCCAAATAAGAATTGTTTTTTTATTTTTTATTTTTATTTATTTATTAAAACTATGGGAGTTGTGGTCAATAGAGCAAGGCGGTTTTAGTAAATGCCTACTCCGTTCCACCCGATCCTATATATAAATCATAATACATATTTTATAATAATAAATTAAAAAATCATTAGTAAAAAGTATAGTAGAAGTGCTAGTTTATCATTGAGGTTGAAAAGTGTTTTCTAAAAGTGTCGTGAAATTATTTTTAAAAAAGTGCTTTTGAAAAATTTGATAGTGTTTACTATTGTTGTCAAAGAATGCTTATAATAAATAAAATAACAATTTTAAACATGATATTGTGAACTAGAGTCTAAAAGATTTAAAAAGTGGATAAAAATGTAACTTAATTAAAAAACACTTTTCTTAAAGCCAAAAGCTAAAATTTTTTACTTTTTGGTTTGGGTTAAAATCCTATTTAAAATCAAGGTTTGGTTTGAAAAGCTGTTTGTTTACTTTTTTTTTTTTTTGTTTGAAATCAAAGTTTAGGTTGAAAAATACTTTCCAAGCTCAATGGTAAACAAAACTCGAAGAAGATTGAGTTGAGTGAAATAATTATGATGTAATTCATAATAATTCATGAAAACGGAACCTCAACATAAAAATGAGATGAAGGTGATGTATACAATCCCTAGTCTAGGCATAGCAAAGGAGGCTAGGTTGGGGATTGACACCTCTCTCTTGTAGTATTAATAGAACTAGACCGAACTGGTTGGATTTAAAATTGACTAATATGTTGGTCAAAATATAAGGACTGAATTCATCTTTGAACGAATTACTCAAAAGTCCGAACTAATAAAAGTTCGAAAATTAAGACCAAAGGCCAATGATTGAACCAATTTATAAATTTTTCAATATTTTAAATATTTATAAAATTTTAATTGTTTATGTAATTATTATTAAACCAACTATTAAATCAATTAAATCAATAATCAAATCGGTTTGACCACTAATTCGGTTTTTAAGACATTGTCCCCTTGGATTGTTCAAAAAATTAGTAGAGAATCATTTTGATCCTAAATTTGTATACAATATGTATATCATTGACAAAATATTAATGATTATTACTGCATGTATTTTTTAAAATTAGCTAGGCATGGAAGTTATATGAGCGATCTCGTGTGCTTGATCTAGTAGATCCAAGATTGAAACAACTAAGATCATTGGTGGAGAAAGATGTGGTTCGTGTTGTAAACGTAGCCTTCTTCTGCCTTCAGCTTCACCCGAACCTAAGACCGCCCATGTCCGAGATCGTAACCATGTTAACTTGCACCCCCGAAATGGTCGGAACACCCTCCAGACCGGCCTTTTTTGATCGGAGTCAGCGTAAGAACAGTGAAAAGCTGTCATCTGTGTCTTGGGATACTATGCCTGATCCTTTCCCTTCTCCACTTGAATCTGAATCCACTTCATCAACTCAGGCTCACACTCAGTTGCCTTGTTGAATATCACTTTTGCTTGTAGCTTTAAAGCACCATTGTTTAATTTCTAATTGCTTGAAATTTTTTTAGGATATAAGTAGAGGTGTAAATGAGTGCTTGTGAACCACTCGAGTTTGAATCGAAACAAAGTTTAAATACTTTTATAGTATTTATCATGCCGAACGAGCTGATTTTAAATATCTTAATGCTCGATTCGAGTAGTTCATAGCTTTAAATATACATTTTTAAGTTATACAACTAAATTGTTTTTCTACCCTTAATACCTTGACATACATAATTATACACTCAAAATTCCATTTTAGCGATATTTTTCTGATTATAGCTAGGAAGAAAAAAAGAATGGTACTTTTTGATATTTGCCTATGGAAATGGAACGCTTGTAATTTGGATATTCCGAAAATGTACACTTGTATATATTTCATTTTTGTTATTGGTATTTTATTCCCCATAAATATAAATTGTTGAAATTGAACAATTCGATTTTATTTCAAACTAAACTTGAATTTAGAAAATGAAACTCAATACAACTTGAATCCAATGCTTTAAAAATGCTTTAAAACCGAATTGATAGTTAAACTGGTCAAATCATTAGTTCATCGATTAAGCCAGTTGAACCAACACCCACAAGTTCAATTAAAAAAATTAAAATTCAAAAAAATATATTAAAAGAATAACCAAATTTAACCCGGTCTGTACTAAATCTCGATCCAACTAATTCAGTTACATTTCTTTAAACCAATAATCGATCGATTCCCGATCCAACTAGGCCGATTCGGTCTAGCATCATTGTTTGAATCACAAATAATGAGCCAGAAGTTTTTAATCAAGCTTGAGTTTGAGCTTGTTATTATTCGAGATCAACTCAGCTTGATTATAGCCCTAGATAAGAGATAATTTATAGGTTGCTTGAACCACACGTAGCATTTTTTTTCAGAAATTTTGTTATAAATAGAAAATCGTTTATAAAAAAACCAAAATTACATGAATCCTCTTCTTATCTACAATTCCAGCCAAGAATAGAGAGTTGAAATTCATACCTGTTTTGCAGGGAACTCTGGATTTGATTCAACTTACAAAACTGTTGCCCATTGAGCACTTCAAAATTGTGAACTACCGAGGAAAGTCACCATGCATCTTGTTCGTTGAAACATTGTATCGATTTTCTGCCATACGTCAGATTGGATTTCAAGGAGCTTCTTTGCCTTGCCTTGTAACTTCGGATGGCGTCGTATTGTTTCACCGTGGATCTGAAAGAATATGATATGACATCAAAGAAAAACCAAGACAAGCCACATTAGAAAACAGGGCAGAAGATTAATGAAGATGCATAACCAATTGTGACCCAAAATACCATTAAATATATTAATCAAGGAAAACTAGGTCAAACACTTGAGATTATGATGCTGGCTCTCTCAGTTTATGGATTGCTTTGGGCTTGGTTCATTTCAGGTTTGGAGGTTTTGGATTACTATATATAATGAAACTGGGTTCGGTCAGGTTCCAGTTTTAGGTAATTGGTTGGTTTTTCAGGTTTGGGTCTTGACCGGGCACGTATACATACTCAAAGTGTCTATTGGCCAAAAAATTCCTAACCATATAAAATAGAATTCCTTCAAATAAGGTAAGAAACAATACCTTCAGGAATAACCTGATAACAGCTTGTATGAACTCAAAATTGTTCTTGTACGAGATCTCACAAACAAAATAATCCAATAACAGTTCAATTGAAATCATCTCAGGTTTCCCATCAAGATCTTCCAAATTCTCGTCGTCTATGATCTGAAGCATCCGAAGCTCCATGTCCAAAGCCGAAGCAGATAAACCTTTAATATAATCAGTAAACGCTGAAACTGCAACATGTTAAAAGCACACAAATATTAGCTGCAAAGACCTTTTTGACGAATATTTGATAAAATCTCAAGATGGAACTTACAGTTTTTTATCTCCGCGGAGGACTGAAGAAGCTGCAAAAAAGGAGACGGTGCCAAGTCAAGTTTCCTATCATTCATTTCCAAGTCATTGCCTTTTACATCACCATTAGCTTCACTAGGTGTAAATAATATTTCTCCAGAAAGAGATGGAACTGAAGGCAAGAAGAAAGGAGCCTTCTCGGGTTTCTTCGGAGGCTCAATTGGTTTGTTGCGAACCTGCAATTATAAATAATACAATACCAGAGTCAATCCTCACAGAAACCCTCTACCTAAATGGAGTGCGAAAAAGAAACCAGAATTAACATATTTACTTCCAATACTTAACTCTCAAAAAAAAAAAAAGCAAGAAGATAAAGAGAGACCTTTATAATGTCTAAATTGATCAAGCTTTGCCATTGGCTTTTTGGCAATAGTGAGAGAGTAACTAGTTCCGGTATTTGCTTAATGAAGGTTGGAGAAATAGAAGCATCTTTTGAAACTGAGTTGTCCGTAACAGGTTCATCAGAATCCTCAGTTTGGGATCCATTCATAGATGAGATGGATGGCAACCTGACATTTACAACTTCCTTTCCGCTTGCAAAAGAATCCACATTTGAAGCTCCAGAGAAGATCGACCGGTTAACCCTGATTTAACAATTCCAGCCGCTTATTTTTATTATTATTAAGAATTAAACTATAGTTACACGTACCACCTGCATATTATACACTGAATGTCTAAAATATATAACATTTATTGTTGCCACGTTCCAGTTTCAAAAATGATCATTCATGTTGTTTACAAAGAAGAAATTTCATCATATCAATAAGATTCTTTTTTAAGTTTTTCAGCTATTTAGAGTGAATATAAGATCCTAAATAAGATAATTGAACCTAATAGCCAACTTCTTTGACCCATAAAGATAAAGGTGATACAAAACTGGAAACTTACCACAGATAAACCCCGTTCTGATCAACATGCGTAGTTGCTAAAACATCCATATTTGGTGACAAGGACAATGCTGTGATAGATACATCAACATGTATAGCATCAATTTGTCTCGCTAAGACAACGTCCCAAATTCTCAGACTCCCATCCATGCTGGATGATAGCAGCCATTTGCCATCCTCACTGAAACATATATCAGTAATACGGTCTGTATGGCCTTCAAATTTACGAACCATTCTTAATGCCACAACATCATACAAACGTATAACCAAATCATCTGTTACTGTGGCCAAAAGACCTGCAAAATACAGTCAAAATAAAAGCAGTTGCTAAATATATGTTTGAAGACGAGAAAAGACCAAGGAAGAAAAGCAGAAACAGAGATATCATAGAGATGCAGGAGTACATGCCCAATGACAGACCGACACACACACACGGAAAAACCAAAGGTTAAAGGCTGAAAATAACAAATACCAAAAGAAGCACTCACCATTGAGCCGATTGTAAACAATCTTAACCACAGTACATCCAACTTCCCAGCTAGATTTTACGTAACATCCCTTGAAATCCCATACCTGCACCAAAAAAAAAATAAAATTATTAAATTACACCCGGCAAAAACTCAAACAAAATTTTCTCTTTGTACTGCATGCTTAACGTAAGTTTTATTAATTAAATTTCCATCAGCTCTTCTCATTACCAGTAGGAAAATATTTCAAAGTAAAACATAAACCAAGGTGGATCAATTTCTACAATTGCTTTCTTGTCTACAGAAAAACAAAAAGGTGGTAAAAATGCTTTCCCCGCAACAGAATCTAAAACCTATGTAAGGCTATAAATGCCCCTACCTTGTATGTAATTTCCTTTTCACAAAATCTTTATGGTTGGGCTATTAAAAGAGAAACAACAACAACCACCACCAATTTCAACTGACTTGCAAAAGTCAGATTCAATCCAAAATATCCAATGTATTCAAGGACTACACCTACCTGATAAGGGGAACCGCAATATTTAACACATTTCCAAGCAAAGCACACTCAACAAGTTAAAAACCTTTTGTGGACAAATGGCACAAAAAGGCAATTACCATCTGTCTTCATCTTTTAGTTATTTTAATGTAACTGAGAGAAAATGCTGCTCAGTTTAAAACAACTACACCCAACAGAGGAATATCCAAAGCTATAATCACGTGTTACTCTTAGAAGTGCATGTTAAGAATAGGAAAATAGAACAAAAATCAGGGAAAGAATATACCTTAATGTCTCCATGATACCCTGCACTTATCATCAAGGTATTTGTAGAATCACATGCAACTCCAACGACCTCTCCATCATGAGCACTTCCTTTTGGCGTGTCCACATAACTACCTCGACTTATTCCAGATTGGAGATTGAATCTCTCAATCCAACCCCCTGCAGTCCCTAGAACCGCAAAATTACCACAAGCGCTGATGGCACAGGCCTGCAACCAGATAGAAAAAACCATCAGTCACAATTCATATAGTTCAAGAAATACTAGTTTCTAGCAGGGTTTCTCATCTTTGAATAGTTTAATATCAGTAGTATTTGCTGCGTAATGTTTTAAATGAAGATGAATACATCAGCCATCTTGGCTATATTCTATAAATAGACAAATTCAGAAAAAGCACTGAATGTATTCACTACATTTTGGTGAAGGAAAAGAGATATTAATACATAAAACTCGTGGAACTAAATACTAAATAGTAGGAATTTGATAGAGCATAACCTTCACAGGAGTTGGATTTTCAGGACATGGTCTCAGGATATGCTCACCAATCACAAAATTTTGAAGTCGCCACACATATGCCTGTTCAGTATCCATATGGCATGTAACCACATTGCACCAATCTCGTTCCCTGATTTCAGCTTTTTTATGGAAAGAGAGAGCCAAACTTAGATCACTTTGACATAACAAAAGAACATACCACCATGCAAAATCAGACGGTTTGCAAATTTTCATTTAAGTTTAAACGATAAAAGAGCATATAGCAGAAAATCATACCACAATCAAATGCGATAACAGGCTTTAATTTCAGTTCCTCCTCCTGAAATTGAAAATAAGAAACTAAGTTGAACGCAAAAATTCACTCAAAAAATTACAACAGCCAACTAATACGTGCAGACATAGCCAGAAAAGTACCAACATTTCACCCCAGCCATACCTTCATTCTTAGTTTCTTGGCTCGTTTAGATATGTGACCTTGAGACAGCTCTCTGCTTTGCTGATCCTGATCATAACAAAATTGACAATTTTTACCAACAAATTATAAAATTATATTAATTGTGAAGTAGCATGTAAATATAGAAATTCATGGATGGAGGGTGACAATAAGAGCAAACAATAAGTACAGTTTAGCCAAGAACCAAAGCTCCTTTCAAATTGCAGATTAGATAAATATAGGATTTTAGCAGGTCTTATAATCAGACAAAAAGCAAAGTTTATATGATATTCACGCCCAGATTTAGTTCAGGCAATTTAATCAATTGAAGATCAGATTTGCATCAAAGAACCAACATGCAAAAGTAAAGATATGGAATCTAGGATAGTATTAAATCCTACACACAAAATAATACATGGATACTGACCTCTTACAAAAATAATTGTCAATTCAAGTACCAATAACAAAAACTCCCATTATAAAATTTAAAAAAAAAATGAACAAAAAGAATAAATAAACAAAGATTAAGAAAGGAAATCTTTCATGGAAAAGCAGATCAATTAATTTCAAACACAAATGATCAGTACAAGAGATAGAATAAAAAGCCTGCAGATTGCATTGATAATGATAAATCTAATCATAGACTTATCAATGCATGAACATGGTAATATTTCCTTCTATATTTTGCCTGTAAACGTAGTGTAATTGTAGAACCATCAAAAGAAGATTTGAAGAATTGAACATTGTACTAAACACTCATGGTACATTATGAACAGATTGAGGCGTATGTGTTATCTACTTAAATAGATCATTGCCACCAAAAAACACTCAAGAACTGCATGCAAACCTTTTGATTAAAAAGGCCACTGGTATGCATAAAAGTTTGTGCAATGGTCAATCAGGAACTTCATGCATGTCAAAAAAAAAAAACTCCTTCCGACTATAGATGCAAACCTGGATTACAGAGAAAAGGCGAAAAGCGCGATCTTGGCCAGCAGACAGGATATGCCTTCCATTGGCATAGAACCTGCCAAAGTGGGTAAAATTGGAATTAGGTATTTCATGAGCAAAATGATCTCCCAAAGAAAGTTTTGAACTAATTGAAGCACAGGTTCGATAGAAATCCAGTACAACAAATATTAAATTTTCAGAATTCATATGCCCAAGTACTGCAAGACGAAGATTAGCACGCTTCTTGAATTGTATTGACCATATTCACAATATGGTTCTAATACGATTTTAATTGTTAAACATATTAGGGGTGAAATGAATATGTAGAATGTTGCATATGGATACAATATATGGAGTACTATTACCTGATGCAAAGTGGAGGAGCACTGTGTCCACTTCGAAACCGCAGGAGACGAGGATCTCCATCACTTGTGTCAAAGATCCACATCTGCAGTAGAAGATAAATTCAAAGTGCATTTCCTGATAATATAGATGAGCATGCAAGGCATAGACCATAATGCAAAGAAACACCAATAATTTACCACTGATCTGAAAGAATATCAGGAATGCAGCAAACATGCATACAACCCATTTTTGCTAGCAAAGTTCTGTATCAAAACAAAAACTAGGCAAAGATGGTAAAAAGGAAACTTGTCATAGTGGTAACAATCTACATGTATCTAAAAAATCCAGCCTCTTGTTTAGGAAGGAGAAGAATCAGACTTGGCAAAATGCATAGGATATATTAGTTTCAAATTTTAAAAAACCACAACATAGTTCATGCCACAATCTAAAGCATCAAATATGATACAAAACAACTAAATGCATATGCTGCATCCAGATTGTGTTCCACCTTACTTTAACCACTTAAAACCTTAGACGTATCAAATTCATCAGATGGTGGGTAAAAGGAAAAATATTGATACTAAATCAGTCATACCTTAATTGAGTTATCAGCTGATGAGCTCATTAGCACAGGCTCATTAGCAAAAAAGTGAAGCGAAATAATTGAACTCTCATGAGCCTCTCGTATGACTGATTGGAGCCTTTTCTTCTCAAGATTCCATATGCTTATGACCCCAGAAGAACCTCCAGATGCTAGAAGGGGCTGTCCATCTGCAGAATATAGAACACAGATCAGCATAAACATGCTAGGTGGTGGCTTGAGTGAACAGATATTTTTCTAATAGAAAATATTAGGAAAAAGCCCTATCCTAAACATCTACCACTGTTTAGTATTAAATTTATCGAGTCTAATTGACTTGAGATTGAGTAGCTGGATTATATTTTGTGCCAAAAACAAGAAAATAAAGCTTGGCCAAGATCTAGTCTGGCATGTGCTGGCTTGTCTCAATTACCCCTACTGCAGCCTAAGCAAATTCTGATATGTCTACAAGCTCAAGATCAAGCAAAAAGCTCTTATTGGGAATACCTGTGCTGAAAGATAAGGCAGTGACAGTGCCTCGTGCAGAATGTTTAAATGTTACAACTTCTTTATCATAACGAATATTATGAACATGAATTGTTCCATCAGCACAACCAACAGCAGTGACATCTAGTGCAGGGGATGAAACACAACTGCAGATACTCGAATTCCATCCCTTGAATTCATAAAGTTTTTTCTTTGCGCTAATGTTCCAAAGCTGCAAAGAACCCTCCTGACTCCCAATAAGAACCTGTTCAAATCTTTTTAGTTATACACGTTCATTTTATCATAACATATAAATTCATCAATTACCATATTAGCAACAAATCAGGGACTGTTACCTTGTTTAAGTAAGTATCTGGATGCATTATACAAGTAGGAGTGAAGTTGGCATCTAGCTTAATATGTTCAATTGGAGCAGGATTATCTTCAATTCCTTTAAACGACCATATGAAAACATTACCATCAGCATCTACACTTAGAATGTGGTCCCCGAATAAAAGCAAAAAGTTGACTTTAGCACTGTGTCTGCTCCAATTTGCTACCTACAAATGTATTAATTTTATCACCAAATCCAAAAGAACAAAATCTTAAGGATAAAAAGAAAAAGTTCTACATAAGATACGGTGCTCAAGCCAAGAGACACATTCACATTAGCTTAACCATTTGAGAACTAAACTTGAAATAAATAAAAGACCAAAGATAAACCTGGTGAGCTCGTTTAAATACGGCAATATCAGTCCCATAGGCAGCAAACGTGAAATCACGGTACGAAGCAAGAGCTCGAATCTTCTTCGGTAGTTGAGGACCTACATGAACAGAATTAGGGCCAAGAAAAAAACTTTAACCGAAAGCTAAATTCAAACACACACACTCACCAATAAGCATCAACTTGAGGTTTGAGCACTGCAAAAGGAAGCTAAAAGTGAGAAGATGAATAATTTCAACATCAGAAATTAGAGGGAGAGAAGAAAGATTAGCACTGACGTTGTAAATCTGAAAAGATTTGCCGACGGTAACCGTGACGAAAGTTTCGGTGCCCAATCGCTGAACGGAGAAAGGAACTCCGCTAGTTATGTAACCTATTGCTCTGTATGGCTCAAATATCCCCATTTTTTTTTCTCTTCTCTTTTCTTTCACTTGACCTGAACGGGAAATACTGGTTTGGTTTTGGTTTAAAAGTGAGATTGGCGGAGAGGGTTTAGGGTTTTGGCCTTTTGGACGGGGAACTTAAATGATATTTAAGGGCAATACACGTAATTTTCGTTGATTGTTTGGGTAGTAGTTTTGTCGTTTCATGTGTATTATTCCATTTCATTGTAAATTCTGATTTATTAACGTTGAATAATTGTAAGAGTACACACAAAAAAGAAGGGAAAAAAAAACTCGTAAGAAAATGGATTTCTTTTCTTTGTTCAGCTTTAAAATATTTATTTTAAGACATTTCCTAAAATATCCATAATCCTCGAAATCCTAACTTGCAAGTATCATCTTCAAGAGTTGCTTTATTCGTCTAAACTCGAATATTGATTGGAAATTTAACAAATTTTGGATAAAAATATTAGTGTTGAGCTTGGGTTTTAATATTGAAAGCTTAAATTTAATTTTACCTCTTTTTAATTTTATGATAATTGTTTTTAATTTTATTATATATATTATTAAATGGGTAAATTACACCCAAGGTCATTAAGCTGTTAATAAGTTTATATTTTGGTCACTTAATTTTAAAAAAATTACAAAATAATCACTGAATTACTCAAAAGTTTTCATTTAAGTCATTCTGGTGTTAAAATTGATGTTATATGACCTTCTTTGTCCGCGCCAATCGAAAGCCTTTTTTCCCTTTTCTCTTCTACAATTTAGTTTTTTTATGAAGTAGCTTTAAATGTTACGCATTGACAAATCGAAATCCAAGCAATTTTCTTATTCGATATTTGACACTAACCGTCAGATAAACTTGGATTTAAGATATGTTCTTTTATTCATCGATAGGTATTGATCCACTGTACTGATCGTCAAATTGTCGCTTGAAATTCGCTTGTTAAACTTTTAAAAAAAAGCTTAACAACCTAGTGATGACTTAAATAAAAAGTTTCAAATAGTATAGTAGCTTAAATGAAAAATTTTGAACAGTTTAATGACCATTTTGTAACTTTTTTAAGTTAAATAAACAAAACGTAAACTTGCCAATAATTTAGTGAAATGGGATGTAGTTAACTCTTACGTAATTATATATCATATGAAAATTAATATTCTATTGTTATAGAATATCTCACAACCCGAAATTCGACCATTAACTGGCGCCCTCACAATCTCGCAAGGTGGACATCAATATGTGTGACGACATGGAGCACCTTGCAACCCTGGAAGGTAAAATGTCAGCCCCTTGTAAGGGAAAACTGTGAACACACTTTGCGACCTTGCTAGACGGAACGCGCGAGCACATATGATGACACTTGGGTGCGAATCCTATTTGAAAGGCATATCTAGGATCTGTGTCGAACCTAAAGGGGATATGTATATGTCGTCCTGAGTTATATGCATAACACTTAGCTACCTCCCTATCATGTCACATTAAGGGAACCATGCCATATAAATAAGAATTGTTCCCAAGTGAAGGAGGTAGAAAGAAACCGCAACAACTATACTATAATATGAATATTAAAAAATATTT
Organism: Gossypium hirsutum; assembly: GCF_007990345.1. Lineage (NCBI taxonomy): Eukaryota > Viridiplantae > Streptophyta > Magnoliopsida > Malvales > Malvaceae > Gossypium > Gossypium hirsutum. The sequence goes on from NC_053431.1 coordinate 1,985,958, forward strand.
TACATAATTTATAAATAAATAATTAAAATAATAATTATGTTGATGGAGTTTTAGTTTGGTTGGCACCAATATTGCCAGTGTGAGAATATATGAGTTTGAGCATATTGAAACACATTTATTTTCTACAGAAGTCAACTATAGACATAAGAAAAATTGCACTTTGAAATTGACAACTTATAATTCAATTTTTATCTCTAATTTTTTTTAGCTTTACCCTTATATGTTTTTTTTAAAGAATTATACCCTTACATAATTAATATTTATCATTTTATCATTTTATATTAAATTAATGTACAATTTGAAATTTGAGTTTGGCTTTAACCTATAATTGAGTACTCAAGCCAAACGCTATCACGTGATTTAATAAATGTTTGACATATGTTATTTAATAAAAAAGCATAAGTAATTAATTGAGACAAAAAATGACTCAGGTATCAAATTGAACAATTAAGTCAAGTCTAGGTACTTGAGACAAAAAAAACTTAAGTATTAAATTGAAAAGGCTCAAGTATCAAAGTGATCATTGAAGCTAAACTCAGATATCAAATTGGAATAAAATATTCAAGTGCCAAATTAAATATTAAAGTCAAACTTAGATACCAAATAATAAATTAATAAGGGCGAAGATAGAAATTTTTTTTAAAGGGGCCAAAATTAAATTATATATTTTTATGATAGTAAAAATATATTTTCACTATTTTAATATGTAAATCTTTATAATTTATAAAGAATTAAATCAAAATTTATCAATTTTAAGGTTTTCAAAATATAATTTTACTCTTACTAATTTAAATTTTTATAAAATTTAAAGGGAGGTAAATCAAATACTTTCCATTTTAGGGCGACGCACCTACCAACACCCCATGGTAAGTGTATAATATATGTTTTTTTTCCGCTTAGAGTAAAACGTAAATTAAAAATTTTAAATTAAAAAAGAAGAGAAAAACCGTTAATTGGCGCGGGAAAATAGGAAGCTAGAAATAGAAAGGACTCAACTGAGAGTGATTGGATCTAGAATTTTGAATGAGCTCGAAATTTCAATTGAAAGATTACTGATTTTGTTGATCGAAATTTGAAACTAAATAGTAGAGCAATTGTTTTACTGTTTTATAAGCAGATCAGATCGGTAGAGAAATGCTTCGGTTAAGGGCGTTTCGAGGGACCAATGACAAGATTGTAAAGATAGCAGTGCATCCAACGCATCCTTGGTTAGTAACCGCCGATGCCTCCGATTATGTCTCCGTTTGGAACTGGGAACACCGTCAGATTATTTACGAGTTCAAGGCCGGTGGTGTTGACCGTAGACGTCTTGTTGGTGCTAAATTGGAGAAGCTTGCTGAGGGCGATGGTTCGTAATCTATTTCTCTTTTGATATTTAATCTTTCTTTTTTATTATTATTTTATTTGACAATTTTTTTTTCACTTAACAGCTTCCAAAGGGAAACATGCAGAGGCCATTCGTGGAGGGAGGTAATTAATTAGTAGCAGTGCCTTTTTTTTAGCCTTTCTTTTTCCATTCTTTAAATCGAAAATTTGAAAGCGAAATCTGAGGTTTCGACCTTTTTTGTTTCGTTGAATCATTAAAAGTGTTATGCAGGTGAGCTTTTTTGATGATGACGTGAGGTATTGGCAATATTGGCGTAACCATTCTGCGGCAGCGGAGGCGCCTTCTGCTACCAATAATTTCGATTCTGCCTTTCGGCCTTCATCAATAAGAGGACAACATTATCTCGTCGTCTGCTGTGAAAACAAAGCCATCTTTTTGGACCTGGTTACCATGCGTGGCCGTGATGTACCCAAGTTTGAGCTTGACAACAAATCGCTTCTATGGTGAGTTATCTTTACTTAACTCAGTTTGAAAATAGCAGTTCCATTCTCATATTTGAAGTGCTCCATACATTTATTAGTGTTGATAAATAGCTAGGCACAGCTTCATTTATGTCACATCATTTGCTAAGCCAAAAATCTAGAATTGAAGCTTCTTATTTCTTGTTGTCTGTTGGCTTTTTAACCGCGAATGCTTTCATCCATTCATATCCTTGAATGACCTGTATTAGGCGGTGTTATCCTTTATCTATTAAGTATTAGGTTTCCTTCGGTTTTATATCAAAGTTAGGCCTCTCCACCTATTACCAATTGATTTTAAGCTGAATGCTTTACATGGTGTCAGAGCTTAGGTTTTGTTGTGTTGTTCTTCCTTTGTAACCCATGCGAGGAGGTTGATGACCCCTGCTGCGATTGTCCATGTATAGCCCTGTGAACTTTACATGAGGGGAGCTCTAAGTGAAATTATAGCACATTTGTTAACTAATAGGTTTCTTGTGGTCTAGAGGGTTTTTAAAAGTCTAAATAATTATAAAAATTGGACCGAGGGTCAAGAGTGCTCTCTTATGTTTCTCGAAGAAATAGTGAATACTGTGGTTGGGATGAAGACGAGTGGTGACTCTGGAAAGATTGATGATCGAAACGAGATTAATCTCCTTGAAGAAGAGTTAATTCAATTAACAGTGAAAAGTTCTTTAGTTACTCCAAGTGAAAATCCGACGCTGCTTTGTCCTGTTTGGACGAGAAAATCACACAACCCAGATAGTCTACGTGCGCAATTACGGAGTATCTGGAAAACAAAAAAAAAAGTTTGAGATTCTCATAGCGGGGCAGAATTTATTTACAATTTCTTTTGAAGATGAAGAAGACTTAGAACAGATTATGGAGGGACGGCCATGGTTTTTCTGAAAACAATTAATCATCTTCGATAGATTGTCTCAACCCGTGGAACGTAGCAAGATTCAACTAATTTTTTCCCCTTTCTGGTTAAAAGTTGGTCCATGTCCGCCGGAATGTGACAAGAAAGATTTGATGCATGCTATTGGGTCTACTTTTGGGGGAGTAATCCGGGCTGAGATAAAGGGAGAATTCTGTCGCATTCGTGTGAACTTGAATATCCAAAAACAGTTGAGAAGAGGTATCTTTGTTTCTTTGTGTGGAAAAAGGAAAACCTGGTTACCTTTCAAATACGAAAATCTCCCAACTTTCTGCTTTGGTTGTGAAAGGATTGGACATGGGGTCAAAGAATGTTTGGAAACTCAAAAGGGAGAATGTTATACAGCAGAAGGGGACTATCCTTTCTCGTTAGCCCTTAAAGCAGAATCGTCCATAATCGGGAAAGAAAGTCTAATTTTTGGCTCCATAGCGAAAAAGTCAATGCATCAGTGTTTTTACACGGGGGAGGAAGTGGCGAACACGGAGACGAAGTTATCACCGGTAGCGTCAGACTTGAATCGTCGGCCGGAGAAAGTAGATGTCGTGCAACAGGATTCTACGAATTGGGAAGCGGAGAAATTGCAGGAATGTTTTAGAGATATAGTTGAGAGGAATTTGCTACAGATATCGTCTAAAAAAGGGGAAATAGTTTTAAGGGATAATGATGAGGAAATCTCGCCTAAAAATTTGGCTATAAAAAGGGAGGCACAAACAGACAAAACTTGTTGCAACCTAGAAGCTAGTCAAATAGAAAATTTAGTACAAATGGGGCCCACAGAAGTGTTGGAGAGTAGGAATACAAGCAGGTTTAGTAATGAGGATGAGCCTAAAATTAGCCACTTATCAGTGGGAGCAAACAGGCTAATTGAAGCTTCTCAATTGGGCTACATGAAGATGAGCTTGAGGCGTTTATCCAGCAGGGAGGAAGGAGATTCCATCATGGGGGATTATATAAGCGGAAAACGGAAATTTGACCCAGAGATGGTGAGAGTCTCAGACTTGAATGTCAAAGCTTCGTCTAAGAAAGCAAAATTAGATGATGAGAATTCGGGAGGAACATGAGTAGTAGATGAGTCTCTGATTATTAGGGAAGGTAGTACTGCAATTTCACAAATTATATCGGCGGCTGGCAAATGGCCAGCTGACCGGGAACAATGAAAATCTTATGCTGGAACATCCGAGGATTGGGGAATTATCGGGCGACTAGAAGGCTTCATCACATGTTGAAGCTTTATAAACCCCAAATGGTCTTCCTGATGGAGACAAAATTAGACAGCATTAGAATGGAACGGTTACGGAAGCGGTGGGGATTTCAAAATGGAATGGATATTTAAGCAAATGGGTCACGTGGTGGTTTAAGCCTTGCATGGAATGGTAACAATTTAGTTAAAGTTTATAGCTACTCACAAAATCACTTTGATTTGGAGATTAATGAGGAAAATAGTTTGCACAAATGGCATTTCACTAGGTTTTATGGTAACCCAAATCAATCAAATAAACAGGAGTCATGGAATCTACTACGCAGATTGAAGAACAACAGCCATCTACCACGTTGCGTATGTGGTGATTTCAACGAAATTATGTATGCACATGAGAAAATGGGAGGACGAACAAAAGATGAGAAACAAATGGAGGCATTTCGGCCAACTCTGGAAGTTTGTGGTCTGGCTGATATGGGTTTCAAAGGAAAAAAGTTTACTTGAGAGAGGGGTAATTTTGCGGATACAAATATAAGAGAGCGTTTGGACAGGGGGGTCGCGACTCAAGAGTGGCTGAATTTGTTTCCTGAGTATGAAGTTCAACATTTGCCACATTTTTTCTCTGATCACTGCCCAGTCCTCATTATGACTATGCCAAACGTAGCATTGGAGGTAGTTGTTTTAGATTTGAATCTTGGTGGGTCACTGAGCCATCATGTGAAGAAATCATAAAGGACGCGTGGCAGAGGCAATCTGGTAACGTTTTGGAAAAATTTGAAAATATTCATTTGAGCTTACAAAAATGGGCTAAGACTATCAAAGGGGATCGTGAAAGAAAATCAAAGATTCTAAGGGAAAGACTGGTTAAACTTGACAAGAAGAATAGAGATAATGATATCATTGCCGAGATCATTGATGTGAAGCTTGAATTAAATTGGGAGATGGAGAAGGAGGAGATGTACTGGGAGCAGAGGGCGAGATCGAATTGGTTACGCCAAGGGGATAAGAATACTGCTTTTTTCCACAGTCTAGCATCTCAAAGATGTAGAACAAATAGAATACGAGAGATGGAAGATAACGAAGATATCCTCTGTACTGAAGAAGAAGATATAGAGTTCATAACCAGGAGCTCTTTTATGAAGCTATTCGAATCTAAAGGTGTTGGTAATACAAGTCACTTATTCTCAGGTGTTCGTTGCACTATCACCGATAACATGAATCAATTGCTAACTGCCGTTTTTAAAGAGGAGGAAATTCTTGAAGCAATTAACAGTATGGGGCCGACAAAAGCTTCTGGACATGATGGTTTTCCGGTAATTTTTTTTCAAAAATTCTGGCATATTGTAGGGAGGGAGGTAAGTGATTTTTGTTTGGAAGTTTTTAATCATGGTAAATCTTTTGATCTATTAAACCATACGAATCTCGTACTACTACCCAAGAATCCTCATCCAAAAAACCCATTTGAATTTAGACCAATTAGCCTTTGCTCGGTCTTTTATAAAATAATTTCAAAATCTATAGCAAACAGGCTACAGAAAGTTTTGGATTATTGTATAGATCCGGCTCAGAGTGCTTTTGTTCCGAGTAGATTAATTACTGATAATGTTCTTCTGGCATATGAAATTCTACAATCTATGAAGAACAAAAGGATGGGGAAAATGGGTTTTATGGCTCTTAAGATTGATATGAGTAAAGCTCGGGTGGAGTGGAGTTTCTTACAACAAATGATGGCAAAAATAGGGTTTGATGGGTCTTGGATTCAGCTCATTATGAGATGCATCAGTACGATTACGTACTCGGTCATTTTGAATGGGAAATCAGGGGAGATTTTTATGCCGGGGAGAGGATTACGTCAAGGGGATCCTTTGAGTCCTTTTCTGTTTCTTATATGCAGTGAGGGACTATCTACATTACTAAGACTTGCAAGCGCTGAGAGGAATAAAGGCGAGTCGAAGAGGCCCCCAAATTACTCATCTTTTTTTTGCGGATGACTGTGTTTTGTTTGGAGAAGCAACAAAAGAAGGTACCAGGATTTTTGAAAAAAATTTAAAAAAATAAGAAAAATGCTCGGGACAATGCGTTAATTATGGAAAGTCCATAGTCTATTTTAGCTCCAACACAATTGAAGTAATTTGTTCAGCTATCTCATGTAGATTGAGGGTGAAATGGATGAATAACGCAGAGAAATATCTGGGCTTGCCAAGTATGGTGGGTAGGAGCAAAAAGTTAGCTTTTCAACACCTAAAAGATTGTCTTAAAGCAAAAATTGATTGTTGGAGCTCTCGCTTATTATCACAGTAGGGCAAAGAGGTTTTCATCAAAGCTATGTTACAGGCTATTCCTGCTTATACAATGGATTGTTTTTTATTACCGAAGTCTGTATACGATGATATAGAGAAAATAATAGCCAAATTCTGGTGGCAGAAGGGGTACGAGAAAAAGAGGGATTCATTGGTGTTCATGGACCAATTTATGCGAATTGAAAGAATTTGGTGGTCTTGGTTTTCGTGATTTTGCAAAGTTTAATTTGGCCCTTCTGGCTAAGCAAGGTTGGAGATTAGTTGAAAATCCCAATTCTCTTTTGGCACAAACGTTAAAGGCCAAATATTATCCGAATACTGACTTTCTAAACTCAGAGTTAGGACATTTACCTTCATATACTTGGAAAAGTATATAGGCTGCGAAAGGCCTTTTGCAGTCAGGACTCTGTTGGAGGGTGGGAACGGGCTGGAATATCAGTATCGAGGAGGATGTATGGGCTCCAGATGATGAACATCTGCTTATTAAAAAATAATAAGTAATCCCGATTTATTGAAAGTAGCGGACCTCATTGATTGCACAAATAGGTCTTGAAAAACTGAATTGATTAAAGGTACCTTCTTCGAAGTAGATGCCCAGCGAATCCTCCAAATCCCGCTTGCTCGTTTGCCACAGGATGACTTTCTGGCTTGGAGAGGCGAACCGACAGGCGAATACATAGTAAGAAGTGGGTATAGGTTACTTTTACATGGCAATTCCATCAATAATAATGGATACAACCCAAGTGAAAACAGGAAATGCTACAAAAACTTGTGGAAAAGTGACCTCCCTTCAAAGTTAAAAATTACAGCATGGAGAGCCACTTTAAACTACCTTTCTACACTATCAAATCTACGAACTAAAAGGCTCATTACTGATGATGTTTGTCCGAGGTGTAAACAAGGAGTGGAGAACAGGAACCATGTATTTCGTGACTGCACTGTTGTACAAGCCCAATCTGAACTAGCCCAAACCCAAGACCCAAAACAGACCCAAAGCCCAATCTGAACCAGCCCAAACCCAAGACCCAAAACAGACCTAACCCCTAACCCTAGCCGCCGCACCCATCACCTACCCTCTGCCACCGCCACCAACTCCCTGCCACCGCCGCAACCACCACTAACCACTCCCATCAAAACACCTGCAAAACACGCAAAGAACAGCAACCAAAATGAAAAGAAAAGGCATGTAATGTTGGCTATAAAAGCCATGTTTATTGATTGTAAAAGGGGTTCGGCCCTTGTTTTTCCGGAGAGAAAAGAAATAAAAAGGTTGAACACTAATCTTTGACCGGTTTTCTTTTTTTTTTCCTATCTACTGTTGCCATTTTTTACGATTCTATTTCTTTCATTTTTTTTACACAAAAATATAAAGAAAAGATTAAGAAAGAAGCTTATTACCCTTTTCTTTACGTCGCCGGAGTGCTCAGGAGGCCGAGGAGAATCATCGGAGAGAAAAAGGGAGACTTTTGGTCTCCCCGCCGCCGTACACGGTGGCGACGGCGCCCGAGGGCGGCGGCCGGTGCGGTGGCCCTCGGCCGGACCCTTGGCCGGCGCTCAGAGAGAAAAGGGGAGGGTTGAGAGGTTTTGGGTTTTTTTTTGAAAAAAAGAAAGAGGAAATGAAATTTTTTGGGAAAATTTTGAATATATAGGCGTGTGAAACGACGCCGTTTTGGCCCAGCTCCATAACGCCCAAAACGGCGTCGTTTTGCTTTGGATCGGGCCAACCCGACCCGCTCCTGGAGGATCCGCGTGTTTTCGACGGAAGGGCTAATTGCACCTTTAGCCCTTCCGCTTTTTAATGGTTTTATAATAAAGTCTTTTATTTTTTTTAATTTGGCCCCGCGTTTTTTATCTTTGTTTCGAGTTGGTCCACTGCTGCGCTGTGTTTTGGGGGCTTTGGGTTATTTACTATTTTGATCCCCCTCTTTCGGCGCGTCACAATTTAATCCTCTTTACTCTTTTTTTTTATTTCGATTTTGCCCAATACTTTTGTTTTTTATTGCTATTTAGTCCATCTGTTTTATTTTTGTATCTTATTTTTTTACTCATCTATTCATTATTATATTTCTATATTATATTATTATTTTTGTATTATTATTATTATCATTATTATAGTTGCTCTTATATATACACGTATATTTCTTTTATATATAAATATATTTTTCTATATATTTACATGCATACTTTTTGTACTATATATATACATATACACTTATTTTTATACTTTATTTGTGCATGCATATATGTTCATAATAATCGTACATATTTCTAATCTTCGTAAATAGTACATATTTTTACATATATATATTTGTATTACTTCTATTTTCGTAATTTTTATGTATATTTATACACATATATATTTTTATGAATATATACACATACTTATGTGTCCCCTTTTTTATATATATGTAAATCTCCATATATTTAATATGCATAT
>NC_053431.1:1995153-2020378 GCF_007990345.1 Gossypium hirsutum
GGAGGAACCAATAATTAAGGGTTTCAAGTAGTTTGTATTTACCAAATGGTATAACTAAGTCGATTAATTTTTGGTAAATTAATTGGAATACTTTTTCTGTTTTACTTAAAGCAAGCTTAGAGCCAAAAGCGTTTTAACAATTTAAAACTTTGAGTAAAAAGTATTTCTTTTAGGCAGCTAGCTTCACAGTCGATAAGCAATATTCTGAGGCACACATCAAGAGGAATTTGATAATACTCTAAATGACGTGTTTATATATTAATCATTGTGTTTTTATTTTGAGACTATAATTTGAGCTATTTATGTCTTTTTATCTTTTAGGGACTAAAATTGGAGGCGAAAAGTAAAAATTCAAGGGAAAAAGCCGTTGTCAATTTGACTTGGAGATTAAATGGGCCAATATGCAACGTGGGACAATATGTGCCAAATGCGAGACATGGAAGGCACAAGGACTTAAAAAGCAAATAGAAGAGATTTTATTTTGGAAGACTCTATTTTATTTATTCTATTAGGATAATTAATATTAAGATAATTATTAGGATTATTCAATTTAGGATTTTATTTTAATTATCTTTGTTTATCTTTAATTAAATGATTTATCTTTTTAGAATTTAAGTTCAATTAGACTATCTCCTAGCACTATAAATAGGGGGTGAAGTGACTTTATTTGAGGGCATCTTTTTTGTAAACACTCTCCCCCAAAAAGTCTTTTTTCTTTCATATTTCTTTTCAATAAAAATTTCTTTTTCCATATTTTTTATTTATTTGCTTTCCCTCCATTATCATGAGCCTAAAAAACCCTTCTAGCCAAAAGTTGTCAATATTTCCCCAAAAGGGTTCTTGAGCCTAGAATCCGTACTTAGCCTTCTCGCCAAGTATTCATCGTTTCTCCGCACTACGGGCTGACGCTTCCGTCCATGGCCTTAAGAAGTAAGTTTGCATAAGCGGTTTATTTGGAAGACAACTTCGTTAACTACTGCGTAGATTCCAAAAAAAATCGTGGTTCCCATTAACGTTACTGCATAGATTACGGTAAGCATTCCCTAAAAATCGTATCTAATTCTTTATATTATCGACTTCCAAAAAAACAATAATTCTTAAATTCTGTTTTTTATTTTTTTGTCCTAGGAATGCAAGTTTTCTTGGGCACGATTCTGCCAGGATTTCGAGAGACGAGCATTCGTATAATCCGGTCCCTGAGGATTCGACCCTACTTCCCCTTTACTATTTCTTTTTATTATTTATAGGGAATAGGATATTTTTGGTGCTCTCAACGACCGCATCAATATGTCAGAGTTGGGGAAGAGCTATAGTTAATTCTAGATATTGTATCAAAAAGAACAGATATAGTAAGAATCTATAATGAGATTGATGTTAAAAAAAATCAATTTGAGCTAAAATATTATAAGCTCTTTTACTTCTCCAAAATTGAAACTTAGTCATTATATTTTTATTTCTAAAAATTTAGTCTCTACTTTTCAAATTCATAATTCAAGCCTAATTGTTAACGATGTTATTCTTTTTTGTTAAAATTTAGGTTCATTATAATGTCATTTGTTCAGTTACATGGCTATCAAATGAGTTTTTTTTTAAATATCGCACCAATAAATTTAACAAAAAATTTAATAATGTTAACAATTGGATCTGAATTTCGAAATCTGAAAAGTGAAGAGACTAAATTTCTAAAAATAAATGAAATAAATTTAAATTTTCAAAGAGTAAAATGACTTATGACATATTTTAATCTATTTTATTTATTTAAAATATATTATATTTTATAATATATCATATTATTCAAGCTTATAAGTCCAACACTAATTAAAGTAAAAATAACTCAATTAGAAATAACCCAACTAAGTCAATTAAAATTTCAAAAAAATTAAATCGATTGATTAATCGACTAAAGTCAATTTAATTATGATGATTCTTAAACTCTAAATTGATTAGATCGAATTTATAAATTATAGTTAATTAATTCGATTTAATAAAAAAAATAAAAAAAATCAAATTACAATTTAATATGGTTAAAAAATTCAAATTTCACCATTTAGAAAAAAAAATGATAATATGAATTTTTTTTTAATTATAATATGATGGCAAAGCTTTAATAATAACAAAATTAATACGGCTCTAACCTAAACTACATTTAAAGCAGTGAACATTTTAACAATCAGACTAACACGAATTCATAATATAATATTTAAACACCAAAAGAGTATTAAATCTAGATTTGTTGAATTCTTGAATATTAAAAGCTCGAAAAAGATGAGCTTACGTTCAAAAAGAATATTGGAAACGATATTAACTTTTTAAAGAAAAAAGATGGATGGATAAGGTTGGTTATATGCTTCACTGATTTGGATTTAGTTTACGGCCCAATTACAATCTAATTATTAAAAGTTATTTATTTAAATTTAATTACTATATTTATATAAAATTATTTATTTATTTTAATATTAAATAAATAATTCAAGTTTAAGGATCAATTACATAAAAATTGAATTGAAACTAGGTAAACTTTAATAATATAAATTATTAAATTATTAAATTCAATAATTTTTAAAGAATTTTAATTTATTACTACATAAGCCTGTAATAAATACATGAATTTGAAAAATAATCATCCATATAAATAATAAAATTATAATTAATAATTAATTAATCTATTAAAATTAAGATTGATTTTCGAAATTATAATTTTATTTATTTCTAAAAGTATCTATTAGAGAGAACCCAGTAACTAATTCTCCTGTAGGCTTATTTAGGGATAGATACTTATCATGAGTTTTAAAGCTGCTCCATACCCAGGGTGAGAATCGAACCCTCAACCAAAAATTATATATATTTTTTTAAATTAAAAATTATGTCAACACTTATCATCAAAATTAATTATTATAAATATTGAATTAAATAATTAACTCAAATCAAATAAATTTCCTAAAATTACATATAGCCTCTTATCTACCCTTAAATAGGAGAATAATGCGCTTAATGCATTCAAACTCACGTCTTCCTACACTGACAATTACAACTCAATTCGCCCTCTTATATATAAATTTAACAGTATCATTTTAATCAACACTTTATCCGCAAAATTATAAATTTTTTTATATTTTATAAAAAGCAATGAGTGAGAATATTTTCTATAACTACAACGAGGCTTCAATTGAAGGCCAAAATTCAATGGGCCTTTGGAAAACCAATTCAGACATGGACAATAAAAATTCTCACTCAATCCATTGTATATAATTATAATCATTTTTCAAATCAGTCTGTTGTTTTTATAATAGTAAAGTTTTTAATAGAATCGATTTTTTATATTTTTAAAAAAAATAAATTATAATAATTTTTATTTAATGTTTCAAATTTTAAGTAAAGTTATAGTATTCATATAATTAAACTTAATAATTAAATTTTATTGAATAAAAATACGTTAATTTAGATATTATTTAATAAAATATTTAAATTTCACATAAAAATATATTAATCATATTTTATTAAATAAAGATAATAAGTGAAATTAAATATATCAATTTAAAAAGTCATTATTTAAAGTTTAGCGTACAAATTCATTTATTTAAATTAAAGTATAGAATTTTTCTATCAAACATAGTGAGTTCTAGTTATAATAATTGTCTGTTTATTGTGGGTGCAACAGAGATCTGTTCTTGTTAAGAGTACGTGAGTTACCTATAAAAAAATATTAGAGCTCATGTTGGATAATTAAAAAATTTTAATCTAATTTATAAAACACTAAGTTTCATGTATATTAAATTATTTAATTTATAATTTATAATAATTTATTTGGATAGTTGTAATTTATAAGAATTTTATTCATTTGATTGCAAAATAATGTGAATAGGCACACCCACTCTGAGAAGGTCAATGAGCTGTCGAACATCTGGCTCTGTGTCATTAAATTTTATAATATAAGCAGCAGGAAACCCTGGATTTTCGACATGAGTAATGGTACAATAATTTATTGTCATGCTTTGTCACAAGAGAACTTAGTTACCATAATATATATAGTTTATTTACTTTATTATAAAGTTTTGATTTGTCATTTAATGCCTTTATTCTACTAAATATTTGAATGAGAATTGGACCATATAATTTTGCTTTAGTTAAACAAACATCCATTTTCCTAAAAAAAATCATTACAAATTTTATTTATTTTCTTTTTTTAAATACCATATTTAAAATTTAAATGGAATTGATACAACATATTTAAAATATATTAATTAAATTATAAATGTGTATATATTTTTATAACAAACTAAAAATAATTATCAATTATAAAATAACAGTAATAGCAGTAGGGTTAGATAACAAAAAATGTCTATCTAACCGTATCTGATTAGCAACCATTGAAAGAGCTTCATGAAAGATTCAAGTATCAGTAGGAAAACCTTTCATCAGTCTAGCCAAAATATGAGGAGTACAATTCGCCTCCCTTAGTATTTGCTTGATATGCACTCTCCACTTACGGCTGCACAGTTCTTAAATTCACAACACCAAATCTTGAATGCCTTTTGATGCTACCTTGGATACCTTTGATAGTTAGAGCATAATCAGTTTCAACAACAATATTTTCTCAATTAACATCCCACGCTAATTGGAGGCCATCATAAATTACCTAAAGTTCAACTTGCTCCACACTACATCTATCAATATTTCTTCCGATTCCCCACATTCATCTGCCATGCTCATCGTGTGCCACTACTGTCAAGCAAGCTAGTCCTGAAGTTGAATTACAAGTGTCATCAGCATTCAACTTAAAGAATCAGGAGGCAGTAGAACCCACCTTTGATCGCTAAATACGAATACTTTTATGACTCAATGAGAAAGTTTTAGAAGTCGAGGACTATTTTCAAATTTAGGCAATAATTAGAGGTCAGATTATTGAATTAAGACATGTGTGTCTACAAGTAAAATAATTAAAGTTAAAAGAGAAATAAAAGACAAAAAAATAGTAGGGTAGGAATGGGTACAAATTTAATTGAAGCCACATAATAATAAAATAAGGGGAAATGGTGGTTAAAGTGGTGGTTAAGTGAGGTATGACTTTCATGATGTTTACATCTCTCCTTACCATTCATTTATTAATCTATCAATTCAAAGTCCAACAATCTCATTCATTTTTTCTTTCTATTCTTCCCCACCAAACAAAATTAATTTATAATTAATATTGCGGATTGAGTTTAAGCTCGATTGTTATGTGTATTGTTATTAATATAGGAGGATGTAAGTTTGAGTACGTTGAAGTGCATTATCTTTTTATTTATGGGTTGGGGATGAACTATAGATAGTTCTAAATATTGTGTCAAAAATAACAGATATGATCAGAACCTATAACGAGATTATTAAAAAAAAACTTACAATCAATACTAATTATTAACAGGTAAACTATATCTAAAGTCATTAAATTATTAGTAACCTTATATTTTGGTAATTCAATTTCAATAAGTTACAAAATAGTCACTAAACTATTTGAAAGTTTTCATTTAAGTCATTGGGTTGTTAAAATTGTTATTGCACGGCCTTCTCCGTTCTCACTTCTAGCACCAATCGAAAGGGTAAACTTCCCAATACAATTTAGTGTTTTTTTATATATATATCTTTATAAAATAGCTTTGAATACCATGAATCTACGAATCAAAAGTCGAACAACTTTATTCTTTTATCTTCGACATCAACAGTCAGATCAGCTTGGACCTGGGTTATGTTCTTTTACTCGCCAATAGGTAATGTTCCACCATACTAGTCATTAAATCGTCACTCGAAGCTCACTGACCAAACTTTAAAAAAAATAACAATTTAGTGACTTAAGTAAAAATAGAAAAACCAAATTATGATTTAATCCTCAATTAATCAATCAATTAATTAATTAATTTTTTTGTCTTTTGAAGTTTAAAACATATTTTGAGTAAGATTTACTTTAAGAAATTAAAAACATGATTCAAGTTGAAGTTTTGTTGATGTACAAATTTGTAGTTATTTTTGGTGACATTCAATTCAAGATAAAGATGTTCAAATTATTATTATTTATTAAATATAATGAATAAGTGAAAATAATAAAGATATATTAATTACCATCTTTTATGATTCTCATCTGACATTTAATTAACCAATAAATGAAGGTAATATTAAATATTTGGGATTTTAGCTAAATAAATCAATATCCAATAATAATTAATAATAATTAAAATATTCTATTACTTATAGATCCTCAATTTTTAAATAATAAAATAATGTGTTTTAATGCACTCGAACTCATATCTTTTTATTTAAATAATAATATAAATAGTAACTGAACTAAGAATCAATCTGCAAATCTTATAATTATTAAACTATTATTTTAATTTCCTTAGAAAAAACTATTATTTGTATAATATTTTAAACTTTTACAAAATATTATAAATTTTCAAAATTTTTAAATATAAAACTACTTTTAAACTTTCCTTCAAGCAAAATTTTATAATAATTAAATTATTATTTTAAACCTTTTATAATTTATATTATCCGATATAATTAATTAATTTATAATTTTATAAATTATCATTAGCTATTTATTCTAATAAACGGGGAAGAAAATTTAAAAAGAATCATTTTAAATAACACTTTAATTAAATTTTGCAACTACCAAAGCGTACTTTTTAATTTTTGTTGAGCTTTTATTACCTGTTTCTACTCCTTTTTATGATATCATACAATTAACCATTAAAGTTTAAACACGTCAGTCAAAGTGCCTATGACATTGGCGTGGAGAGCTTTGATTGGTTTCTGAGCAATGAAATGTTTGGCTATAAAACCACCAGATAGAACCTCCTGCTTTCTGAAGTCTGAACCAAACACCGTATCACGTAAATAAAAATTTTGTATATACATACTGAATTTTTAGGTCAAATTCTGATTTGGTCATTCTATTATACTTAAATTTGAGATATAGTCATCTTGTTTTAATTTAACACAATTTAATCTCTACTTTTATAATATAATTAATTAGTTCTAATAGTTAATGTAACTTGAATTTTTTTTTAAAAAAAGAGCACCATTCGAATAAAAAAATTCGATGGCAACAAGGACAAAGCTAGAAATACTATTAACGTTAATTGAAATTATCCCTTATGTTCCAAAATATCGATACTACACGGGAGTGTGAGTTTACATTGGACTAGAATAACTTTAGATAAAATCCATACATAGTGAGATTTAAGTAAAAATAAATCTGAACAAAGCCTACATATGATTCACACAATGTAAAATTTAAACTTGAACACTCAAAGTTTAACTTAAGTAAAATTTCTTTATTTCTGAATATTGTTGTAAAATATTTTAACAGAAAAGGATCAAGACCTTGGCTAACCCCTATCTTCGGTTCGATAAGTTTGAAGAGATATTTTTTCTTTAAAAAATCATATCAATTTTTTAGCCAGAACTATTAAATAGACTATGAAATTTTGCTAAATTAAAATTTATCATACTAGAGGGACCAACCTTCAAATTTGACCTTTTTTATTAAATTTTATGTGCACAATTCCAGTTTATTTCAGAAAAAAAAAAGGTAAAAGAGAAAGGAAAAGAAAGAAAGACGAAAGAGGGAATGGAGGAATAATAGAATCCTTTGCACGTCTCTTCTCTTCTCTTCTCTGTCTGTCTTTCTTTCTATTTTTTGGCTTAGCCATGTCTCTGCTCTATAATTTCCTTAGCAAAGAAGAGAAAGCAAAGAAATCAAAGTAAACAAATGAAAACCCACCAAAAAATTCAAATCTCTTGTTAGTGGTTTTTTTTTGTGTGTGTGTATGTGTGTGCGCGTTCAAAAAAAGCGAATTATTTTTGGGATTGAAGCTGTTGAACGGTGAAGAAGATGATGGTTGCAAATAGTTTTGATTTGTGGAAAAAAGATGCCTTCTTTTCTGCAGCAGAAGAGGTTCAAGAATCTGCTGATATGTATGTTTTTTTTTTAAATTTTAAATTTCATGCCTTTTTTTTAAATTTACTGGGGTTTGGTTGGTGACATGGGTTTTATTTGTGCTTCTTAAATGTTTGTTTAATTTCATATAATTGACTGTTCAATTATTTAGTTTTTTTTGGGGGGGGTTTTAAAGGTTCCTTTTTTGTTGTTGGGTTTCTACTAAATGTGCTATATTTCCTAGTTTTCATGCTGATATGTATGTTCATGCTTATGTGTGTATATATATATATATCTGTTGAACCAGGGAAAAACATATAATTAAAGGTTCCATTTTTTGGTGGAAGGTTATATGCTTGTGATTTGAAAACTTCAATGGAAATTTTGTAATGCTTAATGTTATGAATCAGCCACTTAATAAGGTTTTTGTATATATAAACAAGCTTAAGCTTCAAACATATATTTTTTAGAATAATTATTTCATGAAGCCTTTGAAGTAATTTAATGGCTTCTGTTGGTTTTTTTTCCAGAATGGAATCAGCATATAGAATGTGGATCAAAGAGAGGAAAGAAGGGCTAAGAACTGGTGATTCTGTTGAACTGTGTAGAGAACTGCAAACTGCTTTAGGCACAGCTAAATGGCAGGTTTGTCTTTTCTTTCTTTTGATTTTAAGACATCTATGTCACTCGGATATCGATTTTTGTTGGATGCGGTGCATGTTTGACTAGTAATATCTCCATATCGATGCCTTTTATCTATTTCTAAGAAGCTTACTCGTGTTAGTGTTGGCTTCATAAATTGTATGCTTAATTCAGTTGGAGGAGTTTGAGAGAGCAATAAGGTTGAGTCATGGACATCGTAGCGATGAGATTACTGCAACTAGGCACAAACAATTTATTTCTGCAATCGAGAGTCAAATTTCCCATGTAGAAGCAGCACTAAAAGAAGCATTTATCAAGGAAGGGAAGCAACCACTTCAGTGGGTTAATTTGGATGAAGAAGAATGTGATGATTTAGCAATCTTCCTTTCGGGGACTTCTCCAAGCTTGTTGCAACCGTCTACAAAGAACACTCTTTTGGAGAATTGCCAGAAGAGAAAAGACACAGATTCTAACAATGCTGCTTGTAATGGAGATACATCTGAAGTGCAGATGACGAAAGTTTTTAAAGATTCCGGTAAAGATGCCGAGTGTATTATTGATGTAGAAGATGGTGAAAGTTCCGGAAGGTCAAATGAGGTTAGTAGTGGACTAGAGAGAACAACTGGTGCAAGAAAAACATGGTGTTCACCAAATCTTGGCACATTGAAAATTGTAATCGCCGATAAATATGATGATAGGACCAAAACCAGGTCTGGCATCGAGTCCACACCTAAAGAAAAAGGATCGAAGCCTTTCTTCCGTAAGCAAAGGTGTGGAGATCTTCCTCAGGCCAAAGGTGCTTTTAATTTATTCTATCAGGTACGAATCACAGAAGGAGCATCATTTACTTATTTCCTTTTTTCTTGATTTTATGCTATGCTAAGTACTCGGGGAGTATACTAATTGTAATATGTCACAGCACTTTGGCTGGATCAGTGGGTTATTGAGACATCTCCAAAGTCCGGTGCACTTGCAATTTAGTTGCTCATTGCAACTTACACTTGCTTTACTGATTGCTATTTTTCTATTTGGTAAGTTATTTTTTCTATTTCAAGCAGTCGAGGACTTTTTATGCTTGAAAGAGTGTCATTGAATATGCTTATAATAGATTGTTTATCATTAGTCACTCTGGGTTTCTTGTGATAGATGCTGTCATTGGCTTAAAATGCAAAAGTTCGATTAAAAATCCGACAGCATGCTTGTTTCTAGTCCTTTCGATCGGGCTCTGCTACATATAAGAAATTTGCAGTTGATGATTTCGGTGTTTATCAATTACAAGCTAAGAACTCGAAGCACTTCCCTCAAGATGCCAATAATTATCCTTTCATGCTTTTAAGACACCCGCTAACTCTGAAGTGTTCTAGTTAACAATGACCAAATTAGTGTTGTTTATATATGCTTTTTCTTGAAGCCAACGTGAATTTTGTGATGTTTCGGTCCATTATAGTATCAGTATGGTCAAGCTGCAAGGATATATATATAATCTGGCATTTTAATCCATACCCTGATTTACTTTTAGCAATAATTGGTTCTGTTTTGGACCATGTTTAGGATTAAGAGTCATCGACGTGCCCTTGAACTTTCACAAATTATTATAGTAAATTTCATAGGGACTGTAAATTTGTGAATTATCCTAATGAGGTAACATTTATTCATGATTTTGTACCACTGAAGGAATATTTCTTATGTTCTTTTTTTATCTTTAAACAATGCACTGCAGTGCCTTTTGTGCTTTATTCGAGTTGAGAGCAAGTGGCTGTCATGTGCTGTTGATCAAGAGAGGTAAGTCTATTTCCCCGGAATACAGTAACTCGATTTTTTATTATACTTGGTCTGGAAACTCGTATTTCATTATATGCTGTGTAGTTGAAGATACTGGACTGAAGTCAGTTCTCTTTTGAGGTGGAGCTAATATGCTATAATTTAGAACAACTTTGATCTTTTAATAAATGGGTGCATGGTACCAGTTGTTGCCTGAAGAAATTTAACCTGCCAACTTAGACATAAACTTGAAAACTCAACCCAATCAACCTAAACCCGAACCCAACTCTATACTTTCAACCATCAAAGTTAACAAACAAAACCATTCCAACTTGAACCCAAATCCGAAACTGACCTGAACCAGAAACGACACAATCTTGAAATAATTTAGACCTGAAATAATCTGAACAAGTAACCCAACGCGACCTGAATGTGTAGTGACTAGAATCCAAAATGACTCAAAAACTCATGACGATTAGGCCTAAATGACTCAAAGCCGGAACAGTGTGAACCCCAAAATGACTGGAAAATTTTAGATTTCGAATTTATTGGACCCAAAACGAACTCAACTTGCCCAATTGACAAGACTAGAAGAAATGCATCAAACACACAGGCACAAAAAAAAAAAAAATTCTGGCTTCCCTTGTCGGCAGGATTAATTAAATAGTAACCACAGTGCAATATTTGGCTGCTATTATTTGGTTTCAGCTTTCTCGGTTGTCTATATTTATTGCACTTAATGAGGTAGCATTCATTATAGGTTAAAATATGCTTCAAATCCTTCTACTTTTTGTACATTTAGAATTTAGTCTCTCTGCTTTTATTTCTAGGAATTTAGACCCTCTACTTATTGGATTTAGAAATTTAGGTCCAATTGGTGACATTGTTATAATTATATTGTTAATATTGAACTTACATTTTTAAATCTATTATGTAGAAGGACTTGGTACATATTTTCACCACCATTATATCCGCATCCATGATAAATGCAACTAGACCACAATTTAAATCCTTGCTTTTTAGTCATTCTACTTGAGGTTAGGGAACTTGTTTTGTACGACGGGAGGAGGGAGTAGTGAATATTGGTGATTTTGGAGTGGTGTGGATTCTAGTTTCACATGACATCTCCCAAAAGTTTAGAGTCTTGATTAGTTCTTAAATCGTTTTCCCCCTTCAGGTGTTGTATCTATTCCCCCAGGGTTCGGATTCCCTTTGGAGGCATACATTGCGAGCTTTAACCTCTTTCCCTGTCATTTTCAAGATCTGGGTGAAACTTCATCTCGAGCTAAGCTTGAACAAGAAAGGTTGGTTGCCATCTTCATTGCTACACTGTAAATGCATTGATAGTCTTTTATATATAAATATATGGTTGAAGGATTATTTGGTAGCATAGAGAGGGTCTGAAAACAGTCAAGAAAACAGTCAATTCTCATGTGAGCTAAGCTTTCATGTGCTTTAAATAATAAATATTTACATTAAGTAAGAAGCGGTGTCAATTGTAGCATTATGAACTTACACTACCTTTGTAAAGCAAAAAAGGATGCTTTGCCCTCACATTTACTCCAAATTAATAATTGAAAGGCTTGTTTCTGTCCTTCATTGTTGCTTCAAATTTAGTGAAATTTGTTGTCATGTTATGTGCTATCAATTCATTCACCTTTTCTTGTTTGGAAATTTTTAATGTCTACTGGGTTGGTGCATTTTTTCCTTTACTTTGAAGCTTCAACTTTCTTTACTTTCAATGTCTAAAAGGTATTTCAATTCATTTCTTGCAACAATGTTCCGGGATTTTGGGGGTTTTTTTAGATTTTACAAGTGAGTTGAGAATGTATCAAGTGTTAGATTTATTTATATATTTAATATTTTTTGCTATGCCGCATAAGATATTTGTCACACTCTTAACCTGTTTGTGAAGTCTTAAAAACTCCACATGCTGTAGCGAATAATTATCCAGAAGAACTAAATCTAAATAAAAAATTTATGTGTATTATTACACATAATTAAAATTCACAAATCACACTACATATTAAATTAAAATTAAAATTAAAATTCATATTTGTTGTTCCCCTACTTAAACTTGAACACGTAGTAGCACAAGGAACGGCTCAGTGAGTACTCGCGGATGGTCCTCTGCCTTGTACCCTCAGTGGTGGCCATCCGGCTGGTCATTCATGACCATCCATCCGTGCACTTCATATCAACCACTTTTATTCTCCTAAGGGAGATCACTGAAAGACAGCTAAGACATAACAATCTTATATTACTTTAGTAAAGAGAATGTTAAAGCAAGACCACACAGTATGACACTTGACAACAACTAACATGCCTATCTAGTCGGCCACATGAGTAACTTACCATTCGTATTGTTGGTGACCAAATAAGGGAACCTCGTCTATATATACCTTTACACACGAGATATCAAGGATCTTCTTCAGGCATTCTACATGTTAACTTAGCATTTACCAACCTTCTCCTGTCCTTGGACCTCCTCCTCCTCCTCTCTTTTTCCCTTAACCTTCTACTCTGATTCTCCGCCTATCAAATGTGAACTAGTCTCGCAGTCTTCATCGTCATATCCTCCTTATTTCTTTATTTTTATTCCCTGTATCAACAATCTTATAATATCTATACTTGATGTACTTTTATGCTTATCAAATTAATTCAAATATTTTTTGCCTTCAATAAAAAATAAAGCATGCTGTAATACGTAAATGTCACCTTTTGGTTGAGAATGCAAAGTAATAATACTTGTTTTTTTATGAGAAAATAATAAATTATTAACTACCAAATTCCAAATAAATATAAAAGCAAAAATCCAAAAGTGACGATATTATTTCCCTTTAAATATTACAAAATCAATATTCTTTGATGAGCTATAACACTATATATTAATGTTAGGGCCGGGAGTCTCGTGATTATCATTACTTTTTGTCCCCACATGACATTCTCCACTATTTCATTGAAGTAAAAATTAAAATAAAAAATAAAAAAAGTAATATTTAAAAATAAATTATATATTATCAATTGAGCCTTAGTTCAATTGGGACGAGTATTGTTATCAATATAATAGGACATGAATTTAGTGTGCTGAAGCGTATTAGTAATTTTAGGTATTATGTCAAAAAAATCTGATATAGTCAGAATTTACAATAAAATTGTTTAAATATATATATATTGATTATATCTTTTAATATAAATGATGGTGATATTTTTTAAAAATTTTAAAAAGAAAAGAATTATTTATTTATTACACAATACATATAAAATTAAATATAAATATACTCCAGTAATTATTTTTGTAATAAATAAATATTTTTTAAATATTAATTACGATAATTTTTAAAAATATTAAATTAATATATTCATAGCATTCTTTCTCCTAATAATAGAAAGTACGAAAGGCATTATCACTACAATAAATCGTTTGATGTAATGGGTGAATGATATTATTCAATAAATAAAATTAGTAAAATAAAAGTAAATGAAGGTTGATGAAGGTTGAGGTCTCGGTTGGGTTTTGTGTTTTATTATTTAAAATCGCGATGTGTCGGGTTTTTAATGCATATGTCATATGTAGGTTTTGCCTAATTCTTCATTCGTTATGTTAAGTGCATAGTCAGAGTTTGGCAAAGTTTCGACCTTCTTAAAATAAAAAAAATTTCTATTTAAACTCTTTAGTAAAGATAAAAATACACTTTATCCCCTAAAAACGATAAACATTTGATTTAATTCTTTAAAAATTATAAAGATATAGGCTATTCAAATGGTAAAATTATATTTTTATTATCGTAAAAATTATAATTTAATTTTGGCCATTAAAATTTTTTTATGACTTTGCCTTTACGTCATGTGTTGAATTAATTGGATTCTATATTGAAATTGATAGAATATGTATTTGTATTTGAATTTATATTTGTACTAATGAAACTTTATAAAAATAAATATAATATACTATAATGACAATAATTAAATAAAGATATTTATTTATAAAAAAAATAAAGTATTTATATTTTTTAAAATTTCATATGTATAAATACATATTTATTCTTTAAAGATGCCCACCAACCATAGACTTAAAAAATATAATGATAATGATAATTATTATTAGTATTTTGATATTGGAATTACCAAAATGCCCTACCATTCATAAAAATTAGCAGGGTAAAAATGTAAATAAGAAATTGCATGAACCATAATTAATCTCCTAATCTCAGTATTATCAGGCATGAGACAAGTAAAACGACGACGTTACGGCAACGCTAGTATAATCCCTGCAACTCAACGCTTTTAACAAACACCAAGAAGAAGAACCCTTGTCGGCGCTCCGGTAATCACCCATCTTTTTGCCGTCATTGGGAAACATAATTGCCGGATTCCGACGGAACTGCCGACTTTTTATATCTTTAAGCTCCATTTCCGGCGGAAACTTAACACTCCCAAACATGAAAACGTACCACCTTGGCTTAACCACCTTTTTAGGCGAAAAAACTTCGGGTTTAGAGTTCCTCTCCGCCATATCATACCGATGAAGCTTCGGCTTTTGATAATCCAAAGAACGACTATTCCTAAGAAGAACAGCTCTGTTTTGGGTACGTAACTCGGAAAGTGACTCGGATCGTTTGCGTAAAAGTACATGGCTTTGAGTTTGACTCGGAAAGTATTGTTGTTGTTGTTGTTGTTGTTTCAAAGGAACGAGCTTGCCGCCAAAGATTAAGTCGTCGGCCGGGCACATATCGGAACCCTTTTTGTCGCTGAAGAACTCGAAAAATTCTGGGTCGTACTCTGATGATGATTTCTGAGTTCGGGTATGCTTTAAATTATGCAAATGATCATTTGTAGGACTGCTTTTGGTATGTAAATATTCTAAAGGAAGATCACAAAGAGAAAGTGCTTCTTCATCTTCTTCATGAAGAACTTGCATACTAGTAGTAATTTCTTCTTCTCCCATTGTTTTTGATTGCTTAAGAGGAAAAAAAAATAAAAGGCAAAAGCTTTAGAGAGAATGAATTGGTCGGCTAAGGAGAGTATTATATATATGAAAAAAAATAAAAGGCAAAAGCTTTAGAGAGAATGAATTGGTCGGCTAAGGAGAGTATTATATATATGAAAAAAAATTATGATTTTTGTTTTTAGTTTAATTGATTCACGTAAGTTGGAAGAGAAGGAAAAGTAAGAGAGAGGGGGAAAAGTTGTTTATTTTTAGATGGCTTTTATTGAAGTTGAAATTTAAGGGGTTATTGTCCATATATAGCTTCCAGATGATAATGCAAGAGTATATATATATATGACAAAACAAATGAAGAGGAAAACAAGGATAAACATCTAGAAACTGATTAAAAAACATATAAAAGGATAATAGGAAGCCTAGTAATAGAAGAACTTCATGTTGTTTTTGTAGTTTATTATAGTTTTTGTTTTGGTTATTTAATTTTAAAATTTTATAAAATTATTTGAAATTTTTATTAAATTATTGATCAATATTTTTATTTAAATTATTGAGTTGTTAAATTTTATTATATATATATATGTTTAATTAATGAGCTTCACGTAACAATTTGAGTGGACTAATATACATTAACAAGTAGAATAACATACATTAAGTTCAAGATGATCTGATGGTCAGTACCAGAAATTAAAAGAACAAAGTTACTTAGATTTTGATTCTTAGATTCATGACATTAAAAAAAATACTAAACTATAAAAAAAAGGGTAAACTACAAAAATAGTCATTTTTTTACCTCATATTACATTTTAATTATTTATATTTAAAATGTTACGTTTTAGTCACTTACGTTACCGTTTTATTACGAAATAGTCACTCTACCGTTAAACTTTATTACCTCCCTAAGGTAGCCCTACGTGACTATCCAAATGAGTTTTAAATGTTAACATGAATGTCCAACTGCTAAGAAGAAAATAAGTTTTTGATTAAATAAATTTAATTTAGATTACCATATAGAACATCCAAATTGGCATTTAAAACCCATTTGGACTGTCACGTAGGACTACTATTAAGGAGGTAATGGAGCTTAATGGTAAAGTGACAACTTCGTAACAAAACGATAACGTACCTAAAACGTAACATTTCAAATATAAGCGACTAAAATGTAATCTAAAACAAATATAAATATCCATTTTTATAATTTACCCTAAAAATTTGAAAAGAAAACATTGGTTTAACACAAACTGTATAAATAAAGAATACAAAAATTTTAACCATTAACTGGCTTAAAATGAAGATTTTGAATAATTCCATTTGAGGGTAGTTTGCTAACGTCGTCTCTTGTTATGCCCATGGGCAATAAACCGTGGATGGTACGACCTTTGTGTATGTGGGGGTGGGGGGGATTGATTCTCGAGCTTTCACTTCGTCATCAAGAAAGTTGACATGACGTATAACCTTTGCTTGGCTTTTAAGAGTAGGCTTGCATGAGCGGTTGATATTTTAGCACGTTTGCTAAACTTTGCTCCATCTTTTTTTCTTATTTCGCCCTCAAATGGATTTGACTTGTGGAATTATACTTTGTATCATGCGTGGAGGCATTAGTTTACGTACTTTAATTTAATAATTCTAGATTTTGTATTCCTCAAATTTTAAAATATCAATTTGATTTAAAGAATAAATTTTATAAATCATAAGTACATATGTCTATCAATTTCCGGTCAATGAACTCTTGTAAATTTATCAGATAAGATTTTGAAAAAACAATTATTTAACGAAAGTGTTACTAATGACAAAATTAGACTCCCAAGTACTCAACTTTCTCTAGAGAAATACTCTCTTTGTTGTTCATACATCTTACATTTACGCTAACGAAAGAACTACACTATACATTGCATTCTCTCTTCTTCTTCTTTTTTTTAAAAAAAAAGAAAAATTTCACATTAATCATGGGTTGATTTAGGTCCGCTTAACATAAAAAATCATGTTGGTCGAAGTCAATTTTCAGAAGCAGCAAATAAATGCAATATGTGAAATGTCAAAATACCAATTCTCCGCACCAATGAAAGCAATCTCTTAAAAAAGATTCCAAACTTGAAACTATCCATTCAGAAGAATAAAGAAAGTTACAACGTAAGAATAACAGCAACATTTGGTTGTAATTTTGAACCTTCCTTGGCCGGTTCATACAATGTAAAAACTAAAAAACTAAACCAATGAAATGAGAATCCATTGCTATACCCCCTAATACTCTTAATTATATTGTCATACATAAATTACATGAATCAAAAATTAAAAAATCCTTCATATTGCGATGCAAGAGTTAAAAAAGAATCATTAATTTCCACCCCCTTTTTAAAAGGTGATGTTTTCTCTTCAAAGCTTATTTGGTATTTCTTTCTGCATTATATATAATATATAAAGCCATTTCTTTTCTTTCTGCATTTTCATGGTGTAGTCAGTTACCATACATCACGCAGATACCTGCCGGTCGTATGCAGATTTTTCACCATGCTCTCAGCCTTTGAGCTGTCTAGACATCCCTGAAATCAGGGAAACAACAGATATGAAACAGAAATGGAATAGTAGTGAATAGAAGAAAAGATGGTGGGGACACTCAGGCCACATGTTAATGAGACTTTTGGGAGCGCCATCAAATGATAATCAAATCTCAACGATAAAGGAAAAACTTTCTAGCATTGGAATATAAAATTCCAAAAGTTGCAGTGACCTATTTTTGGTCAAATTGCCTTCTAAACTGGCGGCTGGTAATTATTGATATCAGCAATTATATAGTCTAGAATACATGTGAAAGGAACATACCTGCTCTTGCAAAATAGTGAGTAGGGTTCGATGCACGTCTTTAGCCATGCCCTTGGCATCACCACACACATATAGGTAACCTCCTTCAGAAATCATGTTCCAGATGTCCAAGGCCTGGAAAGAAGGCAGAAATGTGCTTAGAACTTGAAATTAAGGGTACTACAAAGAACTGAAATGCACAAATCATCAAAAACAAAGGTAGGCAAAATATACACCTTCTCCATCATTTTATGTTGCACATATTCCTTGGTAGGTCCCTCGCGTGAAAAAGCAACCACAAGTTCAGAAAGTGCACCACTGTTGACAAAGTTGTTGAGCTCATCTTCGTAAATGTAATCCTGGACAAAAAATGTGTACCAATTTAAAACTTGTGTTCAATTACAA
The DNA here is from genome assembly GCF_007990345.1 of Gossypium hirsutum. Classification (NCBI taxonomy): domain Eukaryota; kingdom Viridiplantae; phylum Streptophyta; class Magnoliopsida; order Malvales; family Malvaceae; genus Gossypium; species Gossypium hirsutum. The sequence continues at coordinate 2,013,618 of NC_053431.1, forward strand.
ATGTATCCCTAAACCCACCACTTATTGTAGGACTTGAAAGTGCATGACTTACCATTTTCCGGTTCCTGCAGCCAAAGAACAATACAGATGGACCCAGATCAGCTCCAGCTTCTTTTAGGGCAAGTCTTTCCTGAAAGGGAAAATATAAATAATTAGTTTTATAATATTCACTCACCATCATGAACATTGAGAAGGTAATAGAACTTACCTGAAGGAATCCCCTGAAAGGAGCCAATCCAGTACCAGGGCCAATCATAATAATTGGCACTTTAGTGTTTGAAGGAAGTTTGAAGTTTGATTGCCTGACAAAAATAGGTGCCCAGCTGCAATCATGGCAATTGTCCAATGGTGTGGAATTCTGAAAAGGAGGCAAATGGGGGATAAAGATTATATAAACACTATTATTCAATGAAAAGAAATGTAAAATACAACAGGGAGGTGTAATAAGAAGAGAGGAGAAAATGGATGCTAAGAAGAGAGGAGAAAATGGATGCTAATGAGTTAGCACATTGCAAACAGGAATCATGTATCTCCTCAAAAATGCCATTTAAGTCAACTGCAAAGGCTGGCTTCTCCTATGTAAAAGAGAAAAAGGAAACATGAACTTAATACCTTCATCCAAGTTGAACAAACTCCTTTGTGAATACGACCTGTTGGTGTTTTCTCATAAACCAATGCACAAGTTACATGAATCCTAGATGGTGCCATCCTGTAAAACACGATTGTAGATGGTAAATATGTCCATGTACATTTGAAAATATTAGAGCTAGAACAAAAACATGAAATTAAAGATGATAGAAGTCTCCTAAAAGAGAGAATTACATGCCACTGACATAATTGCCTACTACATATTTTCAACCTTTTGGAAGGTTTCTTCTTGCTAAAAGAAATGCTGAACTAGATGGCTGTGGAGTCATTTCTACAAGAGGGTAAACTATTAACACTCAACTGGCCAGGAAATGAGGAATCAGGACTCCAAAATGGTGTTTTTCCTCTTGCAAAACTACTTGCCAAAGAGAGAGAAGATAAGAAAGAGGATTACCTTGGTGAGGATGAGATAGAATAGTATCTAGGCTGCAACCGTGGGGCAATGGCTGCAAAAAAGACGCCAAGTGGAGGCTTGGCAGAAGGAAATTCAGCCATGACCTCAAGGAGGCTTCTCTGACTTGCACCCATCCATTGTGCATATTCATCCTGGATAAATACCAGGAGCATTAGTTACAAATAAGCCACAAATGGGGAAACCAAACTATACTATAAGTTCACTCTCAGAACCTTTCCAGCTGGCGATGCAAGGTGTCTTAGTCGATCAGCTTCAGTGGGATCAGAGGCATGAGCAGCCAGAGCAAGTAAAGCAGACTGGAAGATGCATGCATTAAGAATTAGCTTCTTTATTCAAAGAAAAAAGATAGAAGAGTCCATGACATCTTGAGAACAGCAAAATAAACAAACCTTTTTGGTGAGCTCAAAAGATCAGCATATTTTGCCAGTGCTGTCCTTAGAGTGCAAGGTGGGAAAGGAGGAGGCAATGAACTTCCACCAAGCGAAGTGCCATCCTCTTTATCAGTATGAACAGAGAAATAGGTGTCTGGGGATAGCCCCAACAATCTCAATGCTTCCTCTACAACTTCGTCTAGATTCTCGCAGTAAACACCAACATGATCACCTGTTTCATATCTGAAAAGGAAGACAATTATGAGCTGGTGAAGTTCTCTATTATGTAGCATCTAGTTTTAAGATGATGATAAGAGAGGAAAGGAGGTCATCATAATTGGAAAAAGAGAAAAAAAAAAAAAAAAAAACTTAGCAATACAGAACAAAATATTTAGGAAAGTAGTAACTTACGAAAGTCCAGTGCCAGCAATATCAAATTCAAGATGGGTGCAAGAACGATCAGATGCAGGAGTATGAAGCTCCTTCCTCACAGCCACATTAGACCTTCAAGTTAGAAACAAAAAACCAAGTTAGATTTCATCATAGAAGAATACTAAAAAAATGGCCACCAGGATATCTGAAAAAACTATTCCTGTATACCTGCATGGATGTTGAGCATCATAAACAGTGTGGCCATTTGCATTGTTCCAGTTCTTATCCTTGACAGGTGCATTTGCAGGATCATAAAATACAACACGGTATTCCAAAACAGCAGCAGTGTATGGGGTAGAAACAGTTGTTGCATCATCGTCATCACGCAGAAGCTGATCTAACTCGGGCCACACTGATTCACGCCTAGAAGAGCAACATGGTTCAATAAAGGGTAAATGTAAAAGAATGAAAAAGCCTTTTATTCGAACAGAGGTGATGTTCTTTTTACCATGCAGTAAAGTCATCTTCAATGCATTGATCATCATCTCCAAGACCCACAGGAACTAGGCGTTTTGCTCCTGCAAATATAGCAAGGCCAATTTTAGCACATAGGTTCCCATGTAGTGAAAAATTGATGACATTATGTGTATATTTCTGTTTGAACATTTGAATACATAAATAGAAACATTTGGATACATGTCAAGACTCACTTCATCTCACTGAAATTAGAATGCACATCTATTCAGAATTATCAAGTTAAAAGATGAACATTATAGTTCTGGATTGCAATGTATATTTAGTGATTTAAGTAATAGTATAGCCAAAAACTTCTGCATTCACCTTTCAATAGAAGTTTTCCTCGTGAAACAGTCAAGTGACTAGAGGTGAGTGATAATATAGCTTTTATACTGGAATGATGTGGATATTAAGATGCATCATCATAATTCATAAAACGGAAAATTAGTTAGCCAAGATTAACAGCATTTTTAGCATCCAAGTAGCCATTACAGAAATTAAAATTCCATGAATCGAAGTGTCAGTTTATAAGCAAGGGGGAGATAAAAGAAAAATTAATAGCATACCCTGCTCAGTAAGGATTTCATCAACAACCTTTGCAACCTTGTTAAAATGTTCATACTGTCTGTTACCAAGGCCAAAAACTCCATATTTCATGTTTTGAAGCCATTCTCCCCGCTCTTTTCCCTAAATATCCAACCAGTCATTAAATAATACAATAACAGCTAATTAAACAAAATCACTCTAGATACAACTGCAATATCATAATTTAGCTGAAAAAAAAATCTAACTCGTTATGTCCCTGACTAATTACAATTAATATTTACCTCAGTGAACCATTTATAGAACCTAGCTGCATTATCAGTTGGCTCACCATCTCCATATCTACAAGTTTACCAAATTAAGCGAATCAGCAAAACATATACGAACAGTATATAACACAGTTACACACAAAACACACGAATACAAAAGATAAACATATAATCATCAGAAAGAAAACGATTCAAAACAACTCACGTGGCCAAGAAGAAAAAGGCCAAACTTTCTTCTTCATCTTCTCCTCGTATTCATCATCATCGGCCGCATAATCATCCTATTTAGAGTGCAAAAAAATAAAAATTCAAAAGTCAAAATCACCAATTCGAATACAAAAATTCAAACAACAAAAGAAAAAGGAGCTCAACATTAAACTGACCAAATCTACAACTTTAAACGTCGCCTTATCATAGCGTGCTTTTGCCTCCTCAACTAGAGCCTAAGGAAAATAAAAAAGAAATGAACAGATAAAACTAATAAGAAAAACATAAAGAAAAAGCAAATCAAGGAAACACTTATATATAAATGTAACGGAACCTTCGCGAAGCCTTCGGCGGTGCCGGTTTGAGTACCGAAGAAGATAGTGACTTTTTCTTTCCATCGTCAACTTCATCTCCACGATCTTTAACAATCAAAGGCTTAGGAGGAGTGATTTGCTTAGGTTTCTGAGAAAAGGATCTACGCCATACCAAAACGACGACGCAGCCAACGAGCACCGCGATGGAGGTAGTTAAAATCATAACGAACTCCTTGTTCTCTAGAAGCATGGTAGCCATCTCGGCAGCCGAGTCGGCGGAGGCGTTAGAAGGGTCCATTTTCGCTTTGATTATCGCCGACATCAGATCGAGCGGCGAAACTTTCATTGAACCAGAAGATGAAGATGAAGGTTCCATTTGTTACAGAAAATTAAAGAACCGTAAATGCAAAAGACAAATGGAGGAGAAATTAGAGGCGGAGGAGATCTCTGATCGGCTTTAATGAAATAAATAAATAAATAAATAAAATTTGGCGTCGTTGAGAGTTTGGTGGTAGTTGAGAGTTGTGAGACTAATAGAGAAGGTGGGTTAAAAAGGGAGGCAAAGCAAGGCGGCAGACCCAGATGACAAATGGAGGAATTTATTTTTTGTTTAAAATATTAAGTACTTGTATATATTTAATTATTATAAATTTTTAATATGCTTTATTATGTATTTTCTTAGATTTTCTTTGATCCCTTTTTTATATATAAAATTATGCATATTACTCCGTATTTTTTATAATTTGTGAATTTAATTTTTATATTTTAATTTAATTAATATTAATTTTTGTATTTTTTGAATTATAAAATTTTAAATTTATTTAAATTAATAAATTTAAAAAGCATAAAAATCTAAGAAATATAAGACTAAATCTACAATTTAATAGTAAAATTTAATTTTTATTATATCTTATATATATTAATTGTTTTTATCATAAATAATTTTTTATTATATTATATATATTAATTGTTTTTTACCATAAAAATTATCGAATTTATAAATGAAGGAAGCCAACGCCTACCAACCCATACTAGTCACCCACCTAACACCAAAATTAACTCTGGTTAGATACTTCTTTTGCCAGATAACTACGGTTAGATTTAATGATTGAAGCGGCGCCGTTTCGCTTGAATAATTCGACAAATTCATTTATATTTGCATATATATGTATCAAATTTGTATACGGAAATATTGATACGTACGTAATTGTGACTTTGTGACACACGTGACGGATTAAGTTATGTAAAAGCTTACGATAAGCAAGCATCGCGGTGGAAAATAATTTAACGGAGTTAGAATTATAAATTTTGAAAGATAATTTTAATATATTTTAAATTATAATTTATTAGTTTGAAGGAATTAAATATATTTTTTTATGTTTGAAGTTAAAAATAAATTTATCATTGATTTTTTATAATTTTTTAAATAATTAAATTATTTATTTATTTTTAAGGATCAAGGTTTACTAAAAGCGATATCTCTAATTAACGAAGTTTAAAAACATAAATAGTATGCATTAATTCTTGGTCGACGAGAAAATGCATTTGAGCATATAATAGATATCAATTTATTAGATATATATTTTAATTATTCAATGTATATATCAGAACAAGCCCAGTAATTAATCCTTTGTATTTTATAAGCCCATTAAAGAGTAGATATTGATCACGAATTTTAAAACTGCTCTATACTTTCGCTATACTCAAAGCGAAAGTCTAACTCTCAACAACTCGTTAAATATATTGATATAAATATATTTTTGGGATTGGATATTAATTTTTAAATTTCAAAGAATAAAGCTAAAAATATGCCAACTTTCATTTTTTATACTATTTAGTTTTGCACTACATCTCAGGAATTACAGGGTTAGCCTCTTTCTCTCCAGAAAAAGAAGTTGAAAATTTTAGTTAGAGCTCTCCAATTTCTAAATTTCTCTTTGAGTCTTTTTAAATTTTTTAAAAATTGTAGTTAGGGTTTTTCAAAATTTGTCCATTTTCATTTAAGTCTTTAAATTTTTTAATGTTTTAATTAAACTTATCAGAAAATATAATCATTCTCATTAAATCCTTTAATTTTTTGAAAATTTCAATTAACCCCAACAATCTTACCATCAAGATCCACCACTGATTACATGTCAATTCTCTAATATTACATGTGGAGTCTAGACACTCCACGAATAATATACCAAATATTTTTATATTCCATTTATAAATTGATGAAAACCTTAATGTTACATTTGGATGGAAAATTTTAATTTATTGAAGAAATTGAAATTATGGTATATTAAAAGTAATTTTAAGCTATTGGAAATTAATAAAATGAAAATAATACAAAAAAATGTAAACAGAAAAATACATGTATAGAAAAATATTAACAGGAGTATCATTATATTGAAAACATCTAAATATTATAATGAAAATTATTTGGTACACTGCCAATATATTAAATACTCAGCTTATTATGATGGTATAAATATAAAATATATTAAATTTAAATAAAATGATATTTGCTGTTTAAATTTTTATTTTATAGTGAAGACATATAAATAAATGAAATTGGAAAAATATTTTGAATTATTTATAAATTTAAAATTCTCGATTTTCTTTATTTTGAGACAAATAAATTTTATTTTTTTATTTAAAATTTTAAATTTTTTTTTTTAAAGATTTTTTAAATTGTTTTCATTTAATTATGTGGTCTTTTTTAGTAACTTTTCTTCTGGCTTGCCATTTCTTTCTAATCAACCTTTATTATTTTTTTTTTATTGTTGGAAACATAAGCCAAGCTTATAATTTGTTAAAATGATTCATAAAATATTTTCGATTTTGAAAAAAAAATTAAGGTATTTGATTTTGAATTTAAAAAGTATGGTTTGTATTTTGATTTTTGATTTTGAAAATAGAAGGGATTGAATATTCGGTGATGTTGGGCGCTTTAAGGAGAAAAGTTGCCGATTGGAGGCTCGTCAGCCTCGGTTAGAATTTTAATTAAAGTTTTTTTGAATATAGCTTCGTCAGTAAAGCCTTGGATTTTTAAAAATTTTTTTTTCAATTTTTATTACAGGTTCCAGGTGAAAGCGATTCCGGGCCAATTATTTCAGTTTAT